>NC_057714.1:16620432-16670895 GCF_004010195.1 Chiloscyllium plagiosum | reverse complement strand
TCTGTCTTCTTTCAGCAAGCCAATTACTGATCCAAACTGTTATATCTCCCACAATCCCATTCCTCCGCTTTTTGTACAATAGCCTACTATGGGGAACCTTATTGAACGCCTTGCTGAAATCCATATACACCACATCAACCAGCTTACTCTCATCCACCTATTTGGTCACCTTCTCAAAGAACTCAATAAGGTTTGTGAGGCACAACCTACCCTTCACAAAACCGTGCTGACTATCCCTAATCAAATTATTATTTTCTAGATGATTATAAATCCTATCTCTTGTAACCTTTTCCAACACTTTACCAACAACTGAAGTAAGGCTCACTGGTCTATAATTACCAGGATTATCTCTACTCCCCTTCTTAAACAGAGGAACCACATTTGCTATCCTCCAGTCTTCTGGCACTATTCCTGTAGACAATGACGATTTAAAGATCAATGCCAAAGGCTCAGCAATCTCCTCCCTGGCTTCCCAGGGAGGATCCTAGGATAAACCCCATCTGGCCCAGGGGACTTATCTATTTTCACACAAAAAGTGAGGGTGGGTGGGTGACTATAGAGGAGGGTAGAAGTTTCAAGGCCCAACATTCATCACACAGTGTTCTGAGGAAGGGTCACCTGACCTGAAACATGAACATTGATTTCTCTTCACAGCTGCTTCCAGACCTGCTGAGCTTTAGCAGCAACTTCTGTTTTTGTTTCATTCATCTCTACAAGTGGACAGATATCACAGTGAATGGATAAAGAGATTCTAGCCTGTAAGCTTTATCATCTGCTTGCCTCTGTTGTTTGTCTTAGGAGGTAGTCGGCCTGAATCCACCTCCGCTCACCTGTCTGGAGTGAAAATGCAGCAGAGATGGGACTTTTTAATGGAAACCAGTCTGCAGTTTGCTAAGATGACTGTCTCATCTCCTCCATGAAATCCTGGCATAATATCTTAAGAGCTACTATGTTGTTACACAAGTTTTGTTAATAATGGAAAATAACACAGATTCACATTTGAAAGATATGTTAAATGTTTTAGTAAAAATGTTGTTAAATGAATGACAGTTTTGACAAGTTTAATATTATTTTTTTAAAAAATGTACAATGGAACAATCCATTTAATCACTATCAAAATAGGTTTGATTGATCAAAGTCAAGCCACACATAAGTTCAGAATAAACTCCACTGGGTTGCAAAACAACAGGTTGCAGCCTCTTGACCTAAAGGGAGGTTTTTTTTTGCTCAGTATTTTTAATTCAAATGCAACTTTAAGAGATATCTCCAATTTGTCAAGCGATTAGTGTTACATTGGCAAAGGAATTTGATAAGGCTTCCGAATGGGCCTGAGGAACCATGATGTATAGTTAATTTTTACTGATGTAAACATCATGCAAACTTCATGCTGGAAAGATCATGGGGTGCAAGTATCAACCTGGCACAGAGGTTAGGCAGTCCTCCAATTCATCATTAGGATGGGTGAGATGCTGACCTGATAGAGTGATAGCGGTTCCTTGGACCATAAACATATTGCGTTCTGTCAGGCTGATTGCATTCATCCTCCTATCACTGCCACTCAACAAAGCCCTTTGCTGTTGCCTGCCAGTTAGGTATGCCAGAAATTGGCCTTTGAGGATCATAGGTCATTCTGCAAGCGTATCTACAGTCTCCCCCACTGAAAATTAGCAGTCATCCATCAACCGTAATTCAGCCATTGAGGTGGCACTATATGGAGCTGAGGCCAGGAAAAGGCATAGAAAAGACAAGTACTAAGCAAATACATAAATGTGGTTAGTTAACTTTTGCATGGTATGCTGCATAATTTGGTTATCAATTAGTTTAGAACAGTGGTCTCCAATGCATAAATTGTAATCATCTGATGGATTGCAGAGTCTCTGACGGTCAATCTCGCCTCGTGCCCGCACTGCCTCGCTACAACGCACATTGATCATCATGCAGCTACATAACTGCGACACCCCACATCCAATATCTGAACAATGCAGGCTGACAAGGGGCCCAGAAATAAACTGAGACCACAGAAGTCACTTCCGGTGGCTCTTAAAAGCTTAAAAGCAGCTGGCAATGCTGTAAATGTACCACAGACATGGATCCATGGACTGACTTGGATCGTTACCAGCAGCAGAGAAGAACCACAAGGTGAAGTAATAATGATGAGCAATGAACCTGGGCCATTGCAGTGATTAGTACCAGGTGGACCTACGAGGTCAGTGATTGGGGTTGTTAACTTGGGCCAATCAGGAAAGCCCTGGCTAACCAATATAACCAGGAGATTAGAATCTCCTCAGTTGAGGACTGACTCTGAGCTGGCCACAGCCTGTGTACTAAAGGGTGACTTGGTGACAGCAACCTGCCTCTGCACAGTTATTTCAACCACCTGCAAAGAAAACAGAAAGGTACAACTTTTACATGGAATGAGAAAATTAATTTCTGGTTACAATTGTAAACAGATAGGGTGTTTGCCTTATATATTATGAAAATATATAGAGAAATATAAAGTAGAATTTGGAATTGCACCATTCAGAGATGCATGGTCAATTCAAGAATTATTTTGCTTTAAACAGTATGCTTTGGACAAAGAAAGCTGATGAGCTCAAGGGCGTCATTATTTTCTAATTCAGCTACAAAGGGTAAAGTCTGGACTGAAGTATTGTCTTATTTTTGCCATCTTCACAAGAAATCATTCACAGATGGTGCAGTAGTTATAGAAGCAATGATTGTCACCATTCACTCTTCATTGAAATACCTTAAGAGCAAGGACAAAATAATAACAGCAATCGAGAGTATAAGAATATAGGAGCTCGGAGCAGGAGAAGGCAATTCAGCACCTTAAGACTGCTCCACTATTTAATACAATCATGACTGATTTAATCTTGACCTTAAGTCCTGTCTGCACTTCCTAATCTTTAAACCTATTGCCAATTTAAAATCTTTTTATCTCTGCCTTAAATTGACTCAATGTCCCACCATCCACCATTCTACAGGTTCACAGCCATTTGAGAGAAGTAATTTCTCCTCATATCTCTGCCTTAAATTGACTCAATGTCCCACCATCCACCATTCTACAGGTTCACAACCTCATCTCCTCCTCTCTGTTTTAAATCTGCTGCTATGACCTCTCATTTTAATTTGCTTCACATGAGGAAACATCCTCTCTACATTTCCTTTATTAACCCCCTTTGGCATCTTATATGTTTCAACTAGATCTCTTCACTTTCTTCTCAACTCCATACAGTATAGGCCTAACCTGTCCAATCTTTCCTTCTAAGACAAACTCCTCATCTCTGGTGTCAATCTAGTGAACCTCCTCTGAACTGACTCCAATGCAACAATATCTCTCCTCAAGTAAGGGGACCAAAACTGCAATATTCCAGGTGATGCCTCACTCATGCCTTGTACAGTTGTAGCAACACTTCCTTCCTTCCTTTTATGCTCTATTTCTTTAGCAATAAATGCCAAAATTCCATCTGCCTTTTATATTACCTGCTGTACATGCATATTAATTTTCTGTGATTCATGTCCAAGAACACCAAGATCCCTCTGCACTGAAGTTCCCCTCTATTTAGACAGTCAGTTGCCTTTCTATTCTTCCAACAAAAATGGATGGACTCACACATATCCATGTTAAACTTTATCAGTCAAATTTCAGCCCATTCACCAAATCTACCCTTATCCATTTGTAAATTTTTTATTTGATTATTGCAACTTACCTTCCCACCTGTTTTAGTATCATCTGCAAATGTGGTTGTAGTTCTTCATATCCCTGCATCCAAGACATTGATAGAATATTTAAGTAGCTTGTGTTCAATGATGGCTAATGCACCTAACCTGCATATCTTTGGACTGTGGGAGGAAACCAGAGCACCCAAAGGGAACCCACATTAATACAGGGAGAACATGCAAACTCCGCACAGAGTCACCCAAGGCTGGAATCGAACCTGGGTCCTGATGGTTGATAGTTTCCCCTTTCCTATCTCCCCTTCATTTTGAGTAAGGATGTTATATTCCAATACCCTGGAACCTTTCCCACATCTCGGAAATTTTGGAATATTATAACCAATGGATTCACTACCTCTGCTGCCACTTCCTTTAAGACCCTAAGATGTAGACAATCAGGCCCCAAGAATGTATCTGCCTTCAATCTCAATAGTTTGCTCTGTACCATTTCCCGAGTGATGGTAATTGTTGTAAGTTCCTCACTTTCTATACTACCTGTTACTTGTGTCCTCCACCCTGAAAATGGAAACAAAATATTGGTTTAGTGTCACCACCATTTATCTTCCTCATTATTAACTCCCCAGTCTCAACTTCCAAGTGACCAACTTTCACTTCAGATATCCTCTTCTCTTTAATATATTTATAAAAATGTTTATTGTCTGTTTTTATATTTTGAGGTAGTTTTCTTTCAAAGTTTGTATGTGCTCTTTTTAGTACTTTTTAAGTAGGCCTTTGTTGATCATTAAATATTTTCCAATCTTCAAGCCTGCCACTTGCCTTTTCAATATGGTATGTTTTAGTTTTTATCTTAATAATATCATTGACTTTTTTTGCTTAGTCATGGATGTTTTCTTCCCCCTTACAATCTTCCACAGTAGCAAGATGAGTGAAATTTATTTTCTGAAGACATCTTTCAGCAACTACAGCAGGACTTGAAGGTCTGTGAATGTTTTTCACTGTGGTGATTGGTGAAACCACCAACAGGTCTGAAACAGCATACTTGTTTTTGTGAGTATAGTCTTTAACATGAAAACAGCTAAAGAGGATCTTCTCACATTCTTTGCCCCTGAAAGAGAGGATAAGGTGTGAGGGTACCTACAATCAGTTCAAAAGTTACATACTTGGGGAAAAAAGCATTCCAATCGACAAATTGATTTCCATCGTAACTGTTGGCATTCTTGGCGAAATGCAGATTTTATTGAACTTTACAGAGATGATCCTGATTTTGCCTTTTTTGTCACTTATCACTTTATCATCCAACATCAAGTTATGGACTTTTCTCATGTGATAAAATATCTAAAGCTTGTAAACTCCATTTGAGCAAGAAGCCCTCTTGTTGCTTGTTTCAATCCTAACTTGATGAACTCAATGCAGCCTACAACGAACTAATTGCCCGTGCTCAGGCCAGGTGATTAAGTTGAGGGAAGGCCTTGGAAAGGATTTTAGATTAGATGGCTGAAATTGATACTTACCTTCAATCAAGAAATGAAATATGTATTGAGATGTCAGATGTCATGGCTGCTTGACTTAGGCTTCCTTACAGAAAAAGGCCAAAAATGAATGAGCTGAACTATCAATCAATTGCAGGAGAAGGACAGAGACTTAGCACATATGGTTAGTGCTCTGAATGCACTCAAATTGTAACTGAGTAAGTGGCCCTTCCAATTAAAAATGAAATGCTGCAAAACCTCCCATGTCTGGAGAAAATCAAAGAGAAAGATAAGCAGTTACATTCAGAAAACCTCTGTGCATGCTTGAGGAAGCTAGGAGAGGAGTGCGATAGACAATTTCAGAAATTAGATGTGATGGAACAAAATGTCATATTAATCTCAGATCCATTCCTTCAAATAGACATTGGTGGGGAGCATACCAAATTCCATCAAATTTCTGGTTCGCAAAGTAGTGGAGTTGATATGGAGATAATTACTATTCACAATGTTAGTTAGCTGAAAGACACATCAAGGTACAGTACGTTTTGAAGACTTATAAACAGGGGCAAATACCTGCTACTATAATCCTGTGCCTTTAAAGTGAAACTAACCTTTGCTTCCACATTTCTTTGAGATGGTGTTCTCCCAAATGAAGATAATCAGGTCCAAGCGTCGCACCCACCTCAGACATCCATTTGATAGAATATAAATGTCTAGTTACCTCAAACTACAACCCAGACTTCAGATAATGTGCAGTCATTGTGACGTTAAATGCATTCAAGGCAGAGATTGATAAATTCTTGATCTCAGTGAATTAAGGGCTACGGAGAGAGTGCGGATAAGTGAAGTTGAAATGCCCATCAGCCTTGATTAATTGACGGAGTGGACCCAATGGGCCGAATGGCCTTACTTCCACTCCTATGTCTTATGGTCTGATGGTCTTATGGTCAATCTGAGACTTTAGTGAGTAGAGGGCCATGTATAATTGTTTATACTTAGTTTTGGACTTATGTCGGACACAAAATAAACATTTTTTTTTAATATAATCCAGGAGTAGAGTTTGGATTGCACTTACATTTAAAAAAGTGATCTTATGCTTAAAAATGTTGGAGTCCACTGGTTAAGAATATTTGCTTTCGATATTGTGACCTGATGGTTGCCACAATACTGGGCATTGACCTGCATGATGCACCAAGACTGGCCACACATCAGCTGGGCATTGACAGAATGGAATCTTTTCCCATTCTGGTACATAGCAGAATTTACATGTGATCCCCACAAAGCAAGGTTTGTGCAATCAATGCATCATGCCATGCTCTCATACAACCAATACCCTAGTCACTATTTTGGTGCATGCTTCTTTCTTGGCAAAGCTCACCCTACCTACTTCTCTCCAGCAAAAGAATATGAAATGTGTTCAGCCCTCTTTGCATACAGAGACCTCAGCGACTTCCCTAATGTAACAGTGGACAGTAAACAGGAAAATGTAACAAATATTACCTGCTCTAACTTGGAAGAATCCTGATGTAAAAGCATTCATAGTGACATTCACCTCCATATGCTGGTGGAGATGTTGCCCTTGCCAGACTCAGCATTTATTTTAGGCTCTCCTGTGGTGGATTTCAGTGAGCACTTCCTTGGTAAAATGACGGTATATAGTGCATTTTTCTCACTGACACTAAGATAGAGAAATGCTTTCTAATGAATCTGGGTAGATATGGACACCTGCTTAATCCCTTTATCGCTGCTGCTCCCCATTCTTTGAACATATTGTCCGTTTTTCAGTTGTCTTTTTTTTCCCTGCCTTATATAAAGTTAAAGGGGATAGAAACTATTGCGTCCAAGAAAATGGCCTGTGTAGAATCCTTGAAGTTAGAATTAATGCCTTCACCATATGTTACATCACTCCCTGAAGACTTCAGCAACTTTAAGCAGTAGTACAAGCTATCAAACACTTCGAAAAACTCAGCAAGAGCCAGTAGAAATCAATCAGCAACTTGCCTGAGAGTAGTTGATGATCGTTTTAAATAACTCGGGTGGGAGGTCCTTTCTACTGCTGAAAGTATATTCAGCTGTGTGAGATTAAGCGAAGGAACTAGCCAGAGCTTTTGGTTTGAAAATGGCACTGCCAGCTAGCAACTTTGTTAAACCCTGACTAATGTCATGGTCTGCCTGCTGTACATACTTTGGTACATATTCCCTGAGTCCAGCAAAATGGTAACTGGCGCATCAGAAGTACATTATCATGAAAGGGGCACTACCTTAGATTTGCAACTGCACTAATTGCATCAAAGATATTGGCGTTATGCAACCAAATTTTGCAGCATTGTTTCTTGTCAAGTCAAATGCCAAATTGCATCTCTAACCTATGTGACTGAAGGATGGTTCATAACAGATCATTTATCTTATGACCTGGATTTGTTCTTTTCCATGCCATGTAAAGGGGTTCCTCTGTCTTCTGTCCAAATTCCTTCTGTGTCCTTTATTTCTCCTGAGAAACATTGCTAAAAATGACCTCATTTATAAGAACATCAAGCCAAAGTCTGGTGATTTATAAATAGAAATGTAAATATGGCTGTTTATATTGGGTTTTTTTAAAGCTTAGAATTCATTCATTTTAGCAGATGCAGCACCTAATATAATACCAAAGTCATACTCAAGCAAGTGTCTGCTTTGACATTCCTATCAGATACTGAACCCAGTTCATGCCTCTTTCTCCAACTCACCCACACACACATACACTCTCCATCCAGCTGATTTTGCCTGCAGCAGTTGACATTTAACCCAGCTGGATAATCGAGGAATAACATTTGCGTTACAATTTAACATGACCCCTGGCTTACAGCTCTTTTATATTACCTTCAGAAATGGCTGCTGACATCCTGGTGAGGCAAAAAGGAGCTTATTATTACAATGCAGCAGTCAATGTCATCAAGAGTGCCTCTGCCCTTTTCAGTTACAGACGAGCAACTATTAAGGAAAAGGTATTAAAACAAAAAGGAAGACTCTTAGGCAGGCGACATATGGGTTAAGCTAAAGCAAAGGTTAATGGATTGACTGTTACCTGTGCGTGGAGTTTAACACAACCCTATACACAAGAGAATTGCTTGCATGGCTTATTTTCCTGTAAACTAAATTGAACAGTCTTTTTTTTAATGCTGTCAAAGCACGCACTGACTTTTTAGTTTTAAATCCATGAGAAGTATGGTGAAATGTTAGTGCGATTGCAAAGAAAACCATATTTTGTTAACCCCATTTGAGAAAACAATGGTTTTTAACAATTGTGGGACCTTATCGACTTGAATTGAATATTGATTGACAAATCTGTTTTTTTATGGAACTAATACATTTTAGAATACTGAGCTATTCAAAGCCATTCAACCCTTTCATCCTTGCTTCCCTGGAATATAAACCACTCATTTAGTGTTGGTGTACTGCTTTTTCTTTGCCCATGTATTTTGACATGTATCCTCTGCTATTTAAATGCTTCCATCATTGGCAGGTGTTCTATACTGGATATTTCACAATTGGCTATTTCTCCTAATGCTTCCAAACTCCTTGGATGAGCAAGTAGTCTCTTTTTATCCCTCAGCATTATAATGTTGAATTGGTGCACTTTATCTGTCATCTTTTGACATGTTGCATGAAGTGGTGTTACTGTTGTTAGAGCTGACAGTCAAATATTACGACTGCTGCACACTCCTTCACTTCCATCAACCATAGTTGCTTCATTCACTTTTTGATCATTTATTGCTACTCATATTTGTATCTGCCTGTGGCATTTCTTTAAGTTTCATTTAACTTCATGAATTAGTGACCCTCTCTCTTTCTTCCACCATTCCTTGTTGTCATCATATCAAAAGCTGGAAGAGCTTCAACTAAAGATTTCATGAACCGGTTACAGTTTAGAAGCTGAGTGTGCACAGAGTCCAAAATGTTCAGAGGAACCAATTCTTTTTGGTTAAATATTTGCATGCATTTCATTTATGCAACTATTGTCAAGAGATGTCTGGGCAGAGTAAGTAAGCAAAACTGTTCTCACTAGTGTAAGGACCAAGAATATGTGAACAAGGATTCCAAGTACCAGGCAACACAAGAAACAGTGATAGTTGAAAAAAAATTCGCACAGCATGTAATTAAGGTCTGGCATACACTGCCTTAAGGTATGGTGAAGGCACGTTTTAGTAGGGCATTCAAAAGAAAATTAGACTGTCATTGAAAAGAAGTATGTAAATATTACAGGGATACAGCTAGAGAATGGCACCAAGTATAATGCTCATTCATACAGCAACATGATGGACCAAATGTCCTCTTCCTGTAGATTAAGCATCCTGTGATTCTGGGAATACATTAAGAATTCTATTTTCCAAGTAAATAGCGGGAAGACAAAACTGTCTCGCTTGTATTTCAGGGTCACTGGTACAAACTGATTTAACAGAAACATTTCTCAAACATGCAATTGCTAATAATGATTAGTCAAAAATTTCCAAGTGGAAAGGAGAAAAATATGGATTTGTGAAACAACAAAAAAGAGTCTTCATGAACTGCTGGTTAGTTACACAATGGAAGTCTCAACAAATTAAGCTACATTATAATAATTTTTTTAACATCATATAAAGATTAACAGCAGAATATTATTTAACTCTTGGTAGAAATATTGAAAAAAATAATAAACAAAAGAGATCATTTTTAAACACCTCCACCTTACAACCCGTTATTGGTAGGAGCTTAGGACCTGGTATCATCAGTGATATCAATTGCCAATTGTGGAACAGTGACAAACTTCCATCAGCCTTCTTGTGCAAGTTTGTTTCCTACAGTAAATCACTTTAAGTCAAATTACAGGGGAGAGGCCTACAAAGCAGAGCATCATTAGAGGAGGTGATGGCCTGGCAGTATTATCACTGGACTGTTAATCCTGTGAACCCTGCCACACAGCAGATAGTGGAACTTGAATTTTAAAAAAATCTGGAAGTAAGAATTTAGTGATAACTATGAATCAATTGTCAGAAAAAAACCCATCTGGTTCCCTAATGTCCCTCAGGGAAAGAAACTGCAATGCTTATCTGGTCTGGTCTGCATGTGTCTCCAGACCCACAGCAATGTGGTTGACACTTAGTTGCCTTCTGAGCAATTAAAGATGGGCAATAAATGCTGGCCAAGCCAGTGATGCCCTCATCCTATGAATGAATAAAAAAACAAAAGCCATGGAAGTCCCTATGTAACCCATGTTTGCTAAAACATGCTCTACTTCAAAATAAAATGAAAACACAGTGGTGCAGTAAATATCTGAAAGATGTCTTTATTTTACAATTTGTTCATACATTATGATGGCTTGACCTTGTTCAGTAAAGGGCATTAAAAATGTTGGAGTTCGCTCTGGAAAAGTCCAGTATTCTTTATCTTTTTGATGTGTTGGTTTTGTATTAGCATGATACCAATCCACCATGCCATTAAAGCAGTCAAATATCTTTTCCGTGTCAGGTTGTAAGTTTGCTCGCTGACTGGTAGAATTGTTTTCTCAGACGTTTCGTCACCATGCTAGGTAACATCATCAGTGAGCCTCAGATGAAGTACTGGTATCCAGTCCCACTTGCTATTCATGTGTCATGGTCTGTTGTGGTGGGTGATATCACTTCCTGTTCCTTTTCTATGAGGTTGGTAAATGGGATCCCAATTGATAAGTTTGTTAATGGAGTTCCAGTTAATGCAACTCCAGAAATGAAGCTGCATCAGGACATTATTTAAATGAGCCACAACACACTCCAGCACCCAGGAACTAAGAGAAGCTGAGGAAAAATACCTATATAACGTATTCAGGTACCCTATAAGCGCAGTCCACCAATTCCTACACAACAGACCTAAACAAGAAAACACAACACACCCAGACAGTCTAGCCACCCTGCCATACATTAAAGATATCTCCGAGATGATGACCAGACTACTCTAGCCCGTAGGCATCATGGTAGCCCACAAACCTACCACCACACTGAAACAGCTCTTGATGAATTTAAAGGACCCCATACCAACAATCGGCAGAATGAACAAAATATACAAAATACCCCTCAAAGACTGCAACAAACATTACATTCAACAGACGAGCAGGAAACTAGCCACCAGGATACGTAAGCACCAACTAACCATCAAAAGACATGAACAACTATCACTGGTATCCATACACACAAACAAAAAGGGACATCAGTTCGACTGGGACAATACATCCACCCTGGGACAGGTTAAACAAAGACACAGATGGGAATTCCTAGAGGCCTGGCACTCAAACTAGAATTCCATTAACAAATATATCGATTTGGGCCACATTTACCAACCTCACAGAAAAAGAACCAGAATGATATCACCCACCACAACAGACCAAGACACATAACTAGCAAGTGGGACAGAACACCAGCGCTTCATTGTAGTCTCTGTGATGATGTTAATTAGCATGGTGATGAAACATCTGAGAACAAATCTCCCAGCTCAGCGAGCAAACTTACAACCTGATCTACAAATTTTCTCCAAAATCGTAAATCCTTTTCATGTTTTTGTGGTTCAGATTATAACTCTGGAGCATTTCTGTCACTTAAGCTAGAGAAACAGGCAGGTGAGTGGATGGATATTCACCGAACACCTCAGGTTTATCAGCCTCCTCACTTTAATTGCAGGCTTTCACACCGAGATCCTGAAGTCAAATGGTAGCTTGCCTGTGGCTTTGCATTGTCGAATGACCTAACTTGTTCCAGTTATTTGCCATGGCCACATGACAAGCTGGCACAAATTCAGGTAAACTGAAGCTTCAACAATCTTGGGAGAATCCTTTTATCAGACATCTACCCTTTACAAATTATTAGTGACTCCCTCTGATTAACTAAGTTTTCAAAGCACTTCTGTTGAGTCATTTTTTCGTAGTTATTGATCATAGTAATTTCTGGCCAATGACATTGGGCTATCTACTTGTCCATTTCTCTCAATAATTGGGTGACATGCACATTTTTTTCAAAATATCAATTCCTGAGCTACGAAAAATTTGGGAGATTACAATGAAGAAACGTGCATTGTTCTCACCAATTGCATTTAGCAGGGTGGAAAATTGGAGATGTTTGGGGATGGTCTTACCATCCTCATCCCTATTTTCATTTATTTGACTGCGCGCATGGAAAGATTGCATGTTCCAAAAGAACCAAGTGCTTAATTTACCCTGGTCCTCCCGCTCCCCAGCTCCTGATCTCCTTAGTCCTAATGTCCCTCCCCCAGATCTGTACTTTACTTTTTTTGGGTCGTTTGTTATGGCCTGACTCCACCTGTACTTGTATATCACCAAAGAATTTGGGTTTCATCTATTCATTCGTGATATTCTTGCTGTCATTGTGGAGAGGCAAAGCCTGAAAGAGGCTTAGGTGGTAAAAGCCATCCAGTCTCATACAGGGAAAAAGACAAATGCTTCCTTACTCATCTTATATCCTGCACCTGTGATTTCCGCACCAAATTAAAAATCAGCTCTACAAACATTTGAAATTACTTTGTGGCACACCTTTCTATTAGTTAGCAACAATTATTTCCATATTAACATGTGTTGTACAAAGAAATTGAATAAGTGCTTAAATTTTACTCCCTATAATGTAAATGTCATCAGTAATACATAGCCCATCCTGACAATTCTGAGAAATCAGATTTTGGCTTTGCTCGATCTTTCAGTCTACCTTACTTAAAGATCATATCTCAGTATAGACAAGAGCATTTACAGTTGTTTTTGTAAATATAATTACTGCACATGCTAGGTCAGTGAAATATCTTTGTGTTTTGTAGAAAGACTTTGGCATTCAGAAATTCAATTGATTCAATCTTCCCTTTACCTCTTTCCTACTCAATTTCAAAGTAGAAAAGACAACTTCTATTCTTCAGTTCAGCATTCACTTCTTTAAACAGCTTACTTTTTGAAAATGTAATTCAATTTTAGTCCCTGTTATTTTATTTTCTTAAATCACCGTGTCTCTATTCCCCCATTCATCTGCTACTGAGATATTGTGCTGTGTCAGAATGCCACATTTACTGATAAATGACTGAAGACTGACTGGTTCAGTTTATTAAAAAGTAATAACAATTTTTGTTCGCACCCTTCATGTTGTTGGGGGACCATGAATCAAAGGACAGTGCCTGTCTATGGCTGATAAATGCATCGTTTACCAGCTGAGGAGTTATTTAGGACTGGCTATTAATTTAAATCACATTTATCTCCTCACAACTACACTGAATGGGGGGGATGGCTGCGATAGGACTTCAAATGACCAATGGCTACAGCTAGCTGCACATTATTTATTACTTCAACTGGCAATGTGAATCACAATACGGTGAAAAATAATCAGAGTGAATTACCATGGCTAATCCAATAAGGCAACATATTTTACTGTGCCATAAAATACATTCCTGTGAAAGCAAGTCGGATATATACCTACTGCACTCTTTAAGTTAATAATGCAGTTAAGAAAGGCAAATAATTCTAGGATTATGCCAAATATTAGTGCAAAGATTAGCTTGAAACTGTATGGATTGTTCATTCACCAGCTCCATTTAAAAAGAGAATTTGCCACTAAAGAAAAATGATTGAAAAGTACACTTGTCTAATTCATGCTTCGAACATAGAGCAGTACAAATTCAGAGGATACCTGTATTCTTAATGAAGTATGATGAGAGATTGCTGCAAGTCTTCATAAGCGAAGGTGACATGTTTGGGATTATTGCAATTGAGACTCAGAAGACATTACAAAATGTATTTCACTTTCAGAATTATCGTACCTTAAGATCATAAGAAATAGAAATGAAGGCGATCATTCAACCTCTTAAGGCTGTACTGCCAACCTATAAGATTGTGGCTGATCTGTCTCAAGCCTCAACTCCTCTTTTATGTCAGTTTCTCACATTCCTCAATTTCTTGATATTTCAAGAATCGATCTGCCTCCTCTTTAGATACTTTCAGTGATCCAGCCTCCAAACTCTCTGAAGTAGAGCACTCCAGACATTTATTATCCTCTGAGAGAAGAATTTCCCTTGCATTTCAATTTTAATTGAATCCTCCCTCATTCTGTAACTGGGTCTCCAATTTTCTCAAAACCAATGCTGCCAAGTCCCATTAGAATCTTTATATTTCAATAAGAGCAACTCTCTTCTAAATTCTTATGAATAAAGGCCTAACCTATTTAGCTGATGTCAATAAGTCAACCCCTTAGTCATGAGAATTGGTATAGTGAATCATTTTTGAAATGCCTCCAATGCCAGATTATCTTTTCTTAAATATGGGGATGATAATTGAAAACAGTCCTTCAGGTGCTGCCTCACTAACAACCTGTATAGTTGTAACAAGACTTCCTGTTTTTAAACTCCAACCCCCAGTACTAAAGACCAAAATTCAATTTGCCCTCTTAATTGCTTGCTACACCTACGTTCTACGCTTTTGTGTTTCATGCTCACGAAGACCCAGATCCCTGCGTGCTGCAGTTGTTTAGAGTCTCTCTCTCTCTATTTAAATAATAGTCTGCCTTGTCATTCTTCCTACCCAAGTGCATGACTTCACACTTTCCTACACTAAACATTTGCCCACTCACCTAGCCATAACCCCCTTCCAGACAACTTACATCCTCATCATAACATAGCCTCTCACATATCTTTGTATCACCTACAAATCTGGATACATTACACCTCCTCAATGTCATTAATATTGATAGTAAATAATTAAGGCCTTAGGACTGATCCTTATGCCACTTCAGTATTTATGTCTTTCCAACTTAAAAAGATCTGCTGATGCTGACTCTGTGTTCTGTGTGCTGACCAATCCTCAATCTATGCTAATACATTACCCCCAATATCATGAGTTCCTATCTTGCACATTATTGAATACACTCTGAAAATTTAAATACATAATATCTTTCAGTCCATGCTTATCAACTCTTCTTGTTTTATCTTCAGACAACACAAAGAATCATGTGAATGCATTTTTACAAGCATTAGTGAATGGGTTATTGCTTGAAATAAGCTTCCAAGGAACCCAAACAAGATAGGCTCTGCTTCCTGAACAAAAGAACTAACAGTTCTTCTACTGACGCTATGAGCACTTCGAATTTTTTTTTTAGTTGGGAGTGGAGAGGTAAATTTTGTAATTGCTTGCCTTAGTTGCTGAATGGAGTAGAGCTACAGCTAAAATGATCCCAATTGTTGCTTCAGGATCAACATGGTCAGAAGTTCTTCAAGAGACACAAGCAACAACTTCTGTGAAAATTTTAATTGAACTTTTGAGTTCATCTTCCTGTTAAAGATTTATGTCAAATTTACTCAAAGTCTCATTTCCATTCACAGAAATGTAAATATGTTAATTTAACTGGTTTTTATTGAGGCCTGACTTACGAAAAGGACTGTTTTACAACAAAGGGCTGAGGGAGAAAATGTTGTACGTTTAAAAAGCAAGTTACTGAAAATCATTGAGTGTGGTGTTTACACTGGTGCTTTGATCATGCAATGGGGGAAGAAGTTTGTAGACTACCTAGCTCCAGGAGTGTGTGTACAATGAAAATTTAGATACCTTACACGTTGACCATCAATGAGTTGCCAATTGATTTGTGAAGTTGTGACCAATTGTGGATGCTGAAGAGCCATTTGAAAATAACCATTTGATTGACGCCTGGGAGCTGAACAATACTAGCAGAAGCCTTTGGACACTGAAAGGGTGATGTTGTGTCTCTATCTCTAGTAAAATAATGCCTGAAGAAGGCCAATTTATTTTGTCCTACCAATTGCTGTAAATTGTTGCTTTTAGCTCGTAACATAGAGCATAGAACATAGAACAGTACAGCACAGAACAGGCCCTTCAGCCCACGATGTTGTGCCGATCACTGATCCTCATGTATGCACCCTCAAATTTCTGTGACCATATCATGTCCAGGAGTCTCTTAAATGTCCCCAATGACCCTGCCTCCACAACTGCTGCTGGCAACGCATTCCATGCTCTCACAACTCTGTGTAAAGAACCCGCCTCCGACATCCCCTCTATACTTTCCTCCAACCAGCTTAAACCTATGACCCCTCGTGTTAGTCATTTCTGCCCTGGGAAATAGTCTCTGGCTATCGACTCTATCTATGCCTCTCATTATCTTGTATACAGAATCTGAGGTTTTATAGTTAGGAACCAGTTACTCTGTGCCTCCTGAGAAGAACCTACAAGAAAAGATCACAGAACTGAAGGACTTAGGAAACAAAAGGAAAATTTCATCAAATCCTGCGGACTGGTGCTATTGAATTGTTACCCCAATATTTCATGTTTCATGTCTCCATAACACTACTTTTTGACTCTTTATGTGTGCACAGGAGTATTTTAGAATTTTATCTAGCAGAGTTATATGCTGACATTCATAGTTGTTCACCTGTGATTAGAATCTATTTATTTGTAATAAATAGTAGTTCTTATTATGTGCATAAACCTTGCCTGTGTTTTCTGCTTACCTGTTCTATCCAACAGGTTACAGGAAATGTATGTACTTTGATAACATTTTTAACTTTTGTGACCCTGGGCATAGCAGGGCTTGATTTCCACTGCACGATTCTGTTGAGGTATCACGGGAACATGTAAACAGTTCTAGAAGAAGTAGACGTGAGCATCAACAATTGGATTCTGATAAAACACTAACTTTAATCCCAATTTCTTCTCTAAATCCCTCATTATGTGTGAAAATTGAAGTTTGAAGCTATTCAGAATTTGTAAGAAAATAAATTAGGCATAGTTTAAAACCAGGTTACAATCCAACAGGTTTATTTGGAACCACTAGCTTTCAGAGCGCTGCTCCTTCATCAGGTGGTTGTGGAGTATAAGATCGTAAGACACAGAATTCATAGCAAAAGTTTACAGTGTGATGTAATTGAAATTATATATTGAAGAAGACCTGAATTGTTTGTTAAGCCTCTCATCTTTTAGAATGAACATGTTGGTTTTAGTTCTTTCATGTGTAAATTGCAGAACTATTTTAAAAGTTACATTCCCAAGTGAACTTTAACAATTGTTGTCATGTCGGCCCAGATAATGCATTAAAGGTGTGAGGTGCCCTGCGTGAGACTGTCTGTGCCACAATGGTCAGACTGATTCTCATCTAAAAAATGGATTTACAGAATCTTATATGGCTTCATGCAGTTTTTGAGCAAAATAAAATGTAATTTTGTAAGTAAATTCACTTTTTTTATATATATGTATGTGTGTGTTGGGGTTATGAGTGAGAGAGTGTGTATATGTGTGTGAGTGTGAGTGTAAGTGTAAAAGGTTTATAAATCTGAGAGGGTGCGTGTGTGAGGGTATGGATCTGTCGGAGTGTGTGTGTATGTGTATGTGTGTGTGTGCGTGTGTGCACCTATAGTGTGACATGAACCCAAGGTCCCGGTTGAGGCCATCCCCATGGGTACCGAGCTTGGCCATCAGCCTCTGCTCGGCTGATAACAATAAATGGCCGAGCAGAGGCTGATAGTCAAGTTCAGTACCCATGGAGATGGCCTCAACCGGGACCTTGGGTTCATGTCACACTATAGGTGACCCCACTGCACTATACACACACACACGTGATTTTGTACTTGCAAAATTACAGTTATTTTCCTCAAAACTGCACAAAGCCATGTAAGATTCTGTAAATCCATTTTTAAAATTAGAATCAATCTGAACATTGTGGCATAGACACCTTAAATGCATTATCTGGGCTGACATGACACCAATTGTTAAAGTTCACTTGAGAACGTAATTTTAAAAACGTTCTGCAATTTACATATGAAAGAACTGAAACCAACACAGTCATTCTAAAAGATGAGACTTAACTAACAATCCAGGTCTTTTTCAATATGTAATTTCAGTTACATCAACTGTAAAGTTTACTATGAATTCTGTGTCTTACGATCTTATACGCCACAACCACCTGATGAAGGAGCAGCACTCAAAAGCTAGTGCTTCCAATTAAACCTTTTGGACTATAGCCTGGTGTTGTCTGATTTTTAACTTAGTACACCCCAGTCCAATACCAGCATCTCCAAATCATAACTTGTGCCAATGTTGTATTATGTTTCAAATTGCATTGATGTCAGAAAGACGTATTCAAAGATTTAGAAAATACCTTTTAGGATTGAGTAAGAAGAAACTTCAAAATATCATTGAAAACATCACCATAAAACACCAGAAATGTGATTTTAGAATTCTTGTACCTCAAATTTCAGGTGCAGGTACATTTCCTACTCAAATAATGTACTTACTGAAAACTTGTGTGAAGAGTTTTTACAAGTACCCAAACTGTTGAAGGTACATAGAAGGACTCGGTGGACAATTTTACAGAGTTTAAGGTAATTTAAATGTTGTATAGAAATATGTACAAATCATATATGCCAGGATTTCCTCCATTTTCTGGTAAAATCAACATTACTTATGACATTGTATTCTGCACACGTTTTCAACAATGCTAGATCTTCAAAATTTCCTAACCATTGTACAAAATTTGGGGAGGTGAACATCCGGCATTACATGATTGCTCCACTTAAGTTGACTTAAGTTCACATATTGACTAATTGCAGAGCGGCAGCAGCCATATAAACCAACACTCCAGGGTCTGTTCCTCTGTGGATTAAAAATTATTCCTGAATCTGTTCTTCCAGCCTAAGCAGCAAGCTATTTTAAGAAGTTCAGTGTGACAGTTACAAAGACCCCTAAAGCAGATTTTGCCATTTCGGGTATGATTCTCCAAAAGACAAATAGTGGAGATTGTTTGTACAGGTGCTACGACTGATCCGTACCATGCTGTCTTTTAGAAACAAGGAACTCACGAATAAGTCAAAATGAATTGAAAGATACAGTAAGTGAGATCTGCAATAATAAAAATGAATCAAAGGAAAAGGAAAATCAAACTTGGGACCAAACAATCTCACATCTGTTTTACTCAACTAAAAAAAGGTAAAGAGGAATGAAATGTTTAGAAAAAGGACTAAAATAAGGCTTGTCAGTGTTTGATGTTGATCTGAATATTGTAATGCTTTAAAAAAGAGTGAAACTGGGCAATGGGAAAGATGAATTTAACTGAATACTGTTCATTTGTCACTGTTTTCAGTCCTTTCCAGCTGCAGACTCATTTTAAAAAAACAAATGCTTCAATCTATATCAGTCTTGAAGTTAGAGATGTTAAAAAAGTAATAATTTCAAAATATCACCTTAACAGCAAGATACATGGAGCTTTTATCAAGAGTGTCATTGTAATATGCCAATGATAGGCATAATCACTGTTAATCCCCTGTATTGTCGACTCACTCAGTACATTGTGCCAGAGAATGAAAGATACACATGAAGAGCAAGTAGGTAGAGAACTGCCAAACCTACAAACTGGACAAACAATGTGACTAAGAAGTATAAGTGCAAATGTTTTGATGTAAGGAAAGGTTTCTTGAATATGTAACTAGCCTAGATACTAAGTAATTACTGATCATGGTGTTACATTCTGAAGGAACAGAAGCCAGCTCTGACCACTTTTATGGGATGTCAAATATATATAAAGAAAGTGAAGAAGGAAATTCTGATGTTTATTGATTAGTGGAGGATGATAAGATGTTCGGTATCACTCCTTCGAGATCAGGAATGAAGTCAGTCAAGTGGTGGAAAGTGGTTGAAGTTTCAGTGGGTGAGCATTTTGGGGATTGTGATCACGACTCTGTAAGTTTCAAAGTCAGGATGGAAAGGGATAGGGTTAGTGCAGTAGGTATGTGTTTAAATTGGGAAAAAGCTGATTTCAATATCATTAGACACGATCTGGCAAACATGCACTGGCAGAAACTATTTGGAGACAAGTCTATATTTAGAAAGTGCGAGGTTTGTAAATGTGATTTTGTGAGAATAGGCCAGCATGTTACTTTAAGAGTGAAGGGCTATGGCAACAAGTCCAGGGAACCCTGGATGTTAAGAAGCAGCGAGAATTTGATAAAGAAAAATAATGGAGAATGTAGCAGATACAGTGTATTAAAAAAAGGGGATGCCCTTCAAAAGTATAGAGAATGAAAGGGATCCTTCAAAAATAGGGGCAATGAAGGGCCGCAAAATATCTTAGGCAGATAGAATCACGGAAAATCCCAACTATATTAAGAGTAAGAGAATTACCAGGGCAAGGATGAAATCTATTCAAGATCAATCGGTCAACCTGTGCTTGGAGCCAGAGGACCTGGGTGAGGTCTTACATGACGATTTCTCCTCTGTATTCATTGAGGAGAAAGAAATCATAGCAGAGGATTTCATTTGGGATAGTGAGGTTCAAAGACATGTTAAGATTAATAAGGAGAAGTTATCAGATGGGCATAAAGTGCATAAATACCCACAGTCTGATGAGGTGTATCCAAGGGTGATATGAAAGGCATGGGAGGAGATTACTGGGACCCTAGCAATTATATTTAATAGTTTGCGGGCCACAGTTAAGTGCCAGGTGGTTGGAGAATAGGTAATGTAATTCCTTTGTTCAAGAAGAGCAGATTAGTTAGTCTGACATCAGTGATCAGGAAGTTATTGGAAGAAATTCTGAAGGACAAGATTAATCGACACTTGGAAATGCAGGGATTGATCAGGGAGAGTCAGCATGGATTTATTCAAGAGAAATCCTGTCTGATAAATTTAATTGAGATTATTGAAAAGGCAATTAAATATATTAACGAGAGTAGTGCAGTTGGTGTAGTTTACATGGACTTCAGTATGGTCTTTGATAAGGTCCTTTGTGGAAATCCAGTCCAAAAGATAAGAGCACATGGGATCCAAGGAAAATTGGCAAACTGGATCCAAAATGGCTGATAAACAGGAGGCAAAGGGTAATGATGGAAAGATGTTTTTGTGACTGAAAACATGTCTCCAGTGAGATCAGTGCAGGAACCCTTGCTGCTTGTTATGTACATTTACAACTTGGATGTGAATGCAGAAGGTATAATATGTAATTTTGCAAGTGACATGAAAATTGGTGGTTTTTGATAGTGAAGTCTCAGGTTATAATCTGTTATTGGTCAGCTGGTAAATTGGGAACTGCAATGGCAGATCAAACTCAGTCCTGGCGAGCATGCAATGATGCATTTTGGGAAATCTAATAAGGAATGATATACACAATGAATGTCATGTTGCTAGGGAGTACTGAGGAACAAAGGGACTTTGGTGTACAAGTCAATAGATCCCTGAAAGTACTTGCACAGATAGATAAAGTGGGGAAGAAGGCATGCTGGATGCTTGCTTTCATTAGTCAGGACATAGAAGAGATAAGCAAGGAAATCTTGTTACAACTTTGTAATGCATTGGTTAGGCCACAGATGAAATATTGTATATAATTCCGGCCTCTGCACTATCAGAAGGATGTGATTGCATTGGAGAAGTTGTAGAGGAGGTTTACAAGGATATTGCCTGGGATGAAAAGTCTCAATTATGAGGAGAGACTGAGTAGGCTGGGTTTGTTTTCCTTGGAGCAAAGGAGGCTGAGGAGGGATCTAACTGAGGCTTACAAAATTATGAGCAGCATTGATAGAGTTGATAATAGTAATAGTTTTCCCATGGCAGACAAGACTAAGACCAGAGCTTTTAAATTTAAGGTGAAGAGTTAAATGAGATCTGAGAAGCAAATCTTTCACCCAGAGGGTGATAGAAATATGGAAGGTGCTGTCTGAGAGGGTGGTGTAGGCAGGTACACTGGGAACATTTAAGAAACACTTAAAATGCCAGGTCAGTGTAGGCTATAGATCAAGTGCAGGTAAAGAGATTAGTGTAGTTTAGTGTAGTTTGCTCAGTATTGACATGATGGATTGAAGGCCCTGTTTCTATGCTTCTATTATAATATTCATCCCATTGTCTAACTTGAAATTTGTAGTATGACTGTTGATATGAGCATCAGCTTGCCAAAAATGTAAGGTCCGGATCATCCATTTTGGTTCAGAACACTTCAGATATTTTTCATATTGTTACACTGTTCAACCTGAGTAATATCATTGCCTGGGTAGCTATTTGACTTTTTTTACTTGACTCAGCAAGATGACTGGTTTGCAATGCAAAGTGATTGCCAACTTATCTGCCCTGGCTGAGATTACCATGAAGGACTCTCCTTCTCAACATCTGCCCTCACCTGAGATGTGGTGTCCCTAAGGGTAAACCACCACCTGTCACCCCTCTCTGATGAAAAAGCAGCCCTATGGTCCAGTGAGATTGTAGCGACATTACCTTTACCTTATTTAATTTCTTTCTTTCCTGAAATTAGGTCAATCTCCTGCTCATTCATGAAAAGAACCTACTATGTGATAGATAATGCATTCGTTTTTAATAGGTGGGCACTGTTTGTGTCTGTGAGGTTTCTTTGCTGCACAGTGCTGAAAAAGACTTTTAGCATCAGTATCTGCCTTACTCACTGCACTGATTTTTCACATCTTTGCATTTGTGGTCTTATGCCTTAACATTTAAATAGACTCTGCTGATACCACGTCAAGAAGTATTTTCTCCTATTAGGATGGATCTGCTTCGCTTACCATTGACTGGCTTTCTCAGATGTCAGGTTTTCTTTTGACTGGAATAAATCTGACAAGCACTCATCAGCAATTTCCACAACCATTCTGCCTTTTATGTATCATGACCTGAAGTGACCAAAGTTTCTTTTCTGCATTATTCAGTAGAGATCATGAAATCACTTATGGATTCCCCAAATATATTGAACTCTTCTGTAAAATTTTGCTCATTCAAGCAATTTATTAGACTGAAGTAATTTTCAAAGCTTTACAATACTGAAAATATCTGTTGTTTCTTTTACACCTTGCAAGTAATAATTTCATCAGCAATACTTCCAATTGTGTATAGAAATTTATCTACTTGTTCAGCTTTTTATTTGGCATCTAATTTGGAAGGTGTTTCTATGTCTCAAATATTGCTTTCTCCAACATATACAATTATTTATTTGATTTGATAGATCTCCAAAATTAGCTCCTGACAGTATTATTTAGAAGCTCATAGTGGGGGCGGTTCAGTGGTTCGCACTGTTGCTTCACAGCACCAGGGACCCAGGTTCGATTCCGGCCTCGGCCGACTGTCTGTGTGGAGTTTGCATATTCTCCCCGTGACTTTGTGAGTTTCCTCCCACAATCCAATGATGTGCAGGTCAGGTGAATTGGCCATGCTAGAATTGCCCATAGTGTTCAGGGTTGTGTAGGTTAGGTGCATTAATCCGGGGAAAATGTAGGGGAATTGGCTACTCTGTGGAGGGTTGGTGTGGACTTGTTGGGTTGAAGGGCCTGTTTCCACACTGGAGAGATTCTATATTTTGCTTGCTTCAAGAGTTTAATTTTGCAGTAATAACAGTTCTGTATTTCCCCTTTGGTGCCATGCTGGAGTGTTTTCCCACATTCTGCAGCTACAATGGAAGATGTCTGCCCTTCACAGTTTAAATGGAGGTTTCCCACTCCTCATGAGTTCAACTGAGCAGTCCTGTCTTTTCTGTGGCTTTACTGTTTGTCACTTAATAAATGGTTTCTGTTCTTTCACGGTTTGCTAAATGCTCCGACTGTCTATGACTTAAATAAATAATTCATTCTTTAATCATCATTTTACAGAATGTTTCTCGTGGTTTAAATATGTGATTTCTACCTTTATCACAATACTCATAAAGGTACTCCCACCATTTCCACAGCTTGAATAAAGTCTCCCAGCTTTCTCTGACTATTAGAACAGCTTTCCTTTGACTTTTAATATGTTCAGTATTATGGCTTTAATTTCTAGTTTCACAATGTCCCTAGATCTGCTACCTCAGATTCATTTTTCCTTGTGGCTCTTTACTTCCATTTCTGCAGCTGTGCTACATGATGCTCACTCAGTATGACAGTGATGCTCTTATCTGAGCTATGAGTAGGTTTTTCACTTCTCACTTTTTCAGCCTGGATTCCTGCATCATTTTAAAATTTCTCCTGGTCAAGCAGGAAATTTTAGCTTTATTCGTGGAACCCTAAATGTCTGTTGGCTCTCTACTGCACTCCAACTTGGGACTGCTCCCTCATATATCACATTGCAATGCAACCTGTGTCTGTTTTAATGTGATGAATTCTCCTTTTCAGAGAGTTGAGGCATTTCTCTTAACAAATCTGGAATATTGCAATTCACTTGAGTATTCTTCCTTGTTGAAGATTGCCTTGAAAGTATCTTCTTGCCTTGAAGGGTTCTTATACCTTCACTTCTGATGATGCAAACTAAAACTGAGTCTGGAGATCTTACAGCGTTGCCCACCATAAAGTGTGAACAGTCAAATAAAATCCACATCATTGGCTGCTCAGTTGTATGTGTAGGCCAATCATTGAGCTGCTGATTATGATGATAATTAGACCATAAGATAAAAAAGCAGAATTATGCCATTTGGCCCATCGAGTGTGCTCTGCCATTTGATCATGGCTGATGTGTTTCTCAATCACATTCTCCTGTCTTCTTTCCAAAACCCTTGACACACTTACTAATTAAGAAACTATATCTATCTCTGTCTTAAATACTCCTCAGTGACCTGGCCTTGATAGCCTTCTGCAGCAATGAGTTCCACAGATTAACCACTTTCTGGCTGAAGAAATACCTTCTCATCTCAGTTGTAACTCTGTGTTTGTGCTCACACATCCTAGTCTCTCCTATAGTGGAAACATCTTTCCCACATCAGCTCTATTCAAGCCTCTCGATATTCTTTAAGTTTCAATGAGATCCCCCCCTCATCCTTCTAAACTCCATCAAATAGAGACCCAGAGTCCTCAACCACTCCTCATATGACAGCCCTACATCCCCAGGAGCATTCTTGTCTTGTCCTCTGGACCTACTTCAACACAATGCCAACACATCCTTCCTTAGATATAGGGTCCAAAACTGCTCACATGATGAAGGCTTATGTTACTCTTAGTATTAGCCTTTTCAGGCATGTGTACAACAGTGGACATGATAATTGCATATAAAAATCTTGGAATGTTTCGTGTGAAATAGAATTGCTACACACAGATTGTTCTGCTATAATGCGCATTTTGTTAACACGAATTTGCGATAACATGGTTGATGAATTGGGGCACTATTTCTAAAGCGTGAAATGTTAAAGCGTGTATTGGTTGTAATGCAATTCTAAAGTGTGAAGTTTTAAAGCATGTATTGATTATAATGCAATTCTGACTACATTAGTTTAAATGGTGCTGCTCTTACATGACTTTCTTATAACTCAGGATTGTACAAGAATGGAACTACCACACAGCAGAACTGACTGTATGTGCAAAATATTGATATTTATATTACCAATGATTTGCTGTTCTTCAAGTGAACTGAAATCGTATGATTATATAAGGTCACATTGGATATATGGCAGGCAATTAAACTTCATTAGTCCCTACTAGTGTTTATGCTCCACTCAAGCCTCCCCTGATCTTTCTCCATCTACATTGATCACCATAACCTCCTATTTTCTTCATCATTAAATGCTTGAGTATCTTCTCCTGAAATGAATCTTCATCATTGTTTCAGTCGGTCTCTGTCCCACTGAGTTCTACATTTTTATCACTTTTCAAGTAAATCTCTTTTAAATTTCATAGCAATGATGGTTTCTATACAGTGGGAGTGTATGGACAAGGTAATGCAAAACATCTTATAAATGATAGAATATATATTCCGATTAATTTAATCTATCTTGTTGTCCTTCTAATTTTCACATTTTCAATGCATCTGAAAAATTAATTTCTCATTTGAAGGGAAGTTTTAATGGTTTCCCACTGGCAGCTTTTCAGGTAGGGACAGACAATAAGACCATAAAACACAGCAGCAGAAATGGACCATTCAACTCATCAAGAGCCAACAGAATAATGGAGGTGTACAGCACGGAAATAGACCCTTCACTCCAATTCATCCATGCAGATGAGTTATTTTAAATTAACCTAGTCTTATTTGCCAACATTTGACCCATATCCCTCTAAACTCGTCCTATTCATATACCCATCCAGATGTCTTTTAAAAGTTGTATTTGTACCAGCCTCTACCACTTCTTCTGGCAGCTCATTTCATACACACACCACCCTCTGTGTGAAAAAGCTGCCCCTTAGGTCCCTTTTAAATCTTTCCCCTTCCACCTTAAACCTATGACCTCTAATTTTGGACTCTCTTACCTGAGAAGAAGACCTTAGCTATTCACCCTATCCATGCTCCTCATGATTTTATGAAACTCTACAAGGTCACCCTTCAGCATCCAACACTCCAAGGAAAATAGTCCCAGCCTATTCAGCTTCTCCCTGTAGCCCAAACCCTTCCATCCCAGCAACATCCTTGTAAATCCTTTCTGAACCCTTTCAGGTTTAACATCTTTCCTATCGCAGGGAGACGAGAATTGAACACAGTATTCCAAAAGTGGCCTAGACAATAACCTGTATAGACGCAATATGACATCCCAATTCCTAAACTCAATGCACTGTCCATTAAAGGTAAGCGTACCAAACACCTGTGAGTTCACCTTCAAGGACTATTAACTGCACCTCCAAGGTCTCTTTATTTGGCAACATTCCCAAGGACCCTACCATTAAATGTATAAGTCCTGCTATAATTTACCTTTCCAAAATGCAACACCTCATATTTAGCTAAATTAACCTCCATCTGTGTCTCCTCGGCCCATTGACCCACCTGGTGGATCTTGTTTACTCTGAGATAACCTTCTTCGCTGTCTGATACAACACCAATGTTGGTGTGATCTACACAGTTAGTAACTATCCCTCCTTATTTCACATCCAAATCATTTAGATAAATGATGAAAAGCAGTGGACCAATACCAATCCTTCTGGCACACTACTGGTCACAGGCCTCCAATCTGAAAAACAACCCTTGACCACCATCCACTGTCTCATATCTTCAAGATAATTTTGTATCCAAATGGCTAGCTCTCCCTAGATGCCACGTGATCTAAATTTGTTAACCAGTCAACCATGCAGAACCTTGTCCAATACCTTGCCCTGTCCATATAGATAACATCCACCACTCTTCCTTCATTCATCTTCTTTGTCACTTCTTCAAAGAACTCATCAGGTTAGTTTTACATAATTTTCCATGTACAAAGCCTTGTTGACTATCCCTAATCAGTCTTTTTCTTTCCAAATACATGTAAATCCTGTTGCTCAGAATCCCCAGTGACGTCAGGCTCATTGACCTATAGTTCCCTGGCTCTTCCTTACCACTGTTCGTAAAAAAAAGGCACCACATTAGCGACCCTCTAGTCTTCTGACACCTCAGTCATGGCTATCAATGATACAAATATCTCAACAAGGGTCCAAGCAATCACATCTCTAACTTCCCACAAAGCTCTGGGACACACCTGATTACGTCCTGGGAATTTATCTACCTTTATGCATTGTAAGACATCCAGCTTCTGCTCCTCCATATCATGGGCATTTTTCAAGATATCACTACTTACTTCTCCAAGTTTCCTAACTTTCATATCCTTCTCCACAATACATACTGACACAAAATACTCACCCAGTATCTCACCCAGCTCCTGTGGTTCCACATATCGCCATTCAAAGAAATCATGGCTGATTTGATAATCCTCAACATCACTTTCCTGTACCTTCCCCATAACCCTTAATTCCCCTGAATATTAAAAATCTGTCTAATTCAGCCTTGAATATATATACTAACTTGATATGAACAGTCCTCAGTGATCAGTAATTCCATGGATTCACTCCACTTTGAAGAAAGAAATTTCTCTTCTTCTTAGTCTTAAATTTACAACCCCTTATTCTGAGATTATGCCATCCGATCCTGGACTCTCCCACAAGGGAAAACAACCTTTCCACATCTATCTTGTCAAGACACCTAAGCATCTTGCATGTTTCAATCAGTTGGTCTCATATTCTTCTATATTCCAATGAGTACAGGTCCAATCTACTCAACCTCTTCTCATAAGGTAATCCCTCCATATTTGATAGCAGTTAACCTTCTCTGAATTGCCTCCAATGCCAGTGTATCTTTCCTTATGTAAGGGCCTCAGAACTGTTCACATCAGCGATCTGGTTTGTGCCTTGTATAATTTTAGCAAAACTTCCTTATTTTTACATTCACAAAAATGGCCCTGAGGCAGAATAAAGCCCATAAGCAGTATGCCAGCTGGTGTTTGTTTTTTAGCTCAACTCACATCCGATCTCAGCACTGGTAGAGTATGAGACTTCAGCCCTGTAGGCCGCATGTTCCTGTGACTGAGCGACAATACTGAATATGCTGGGAATTCTCAGCAGGTCTGGCAGCATTGGTGGCAAGAGAAACAAAATGAATGTCGATGAGAATCAGAATTGATGAAAGGTTGTTGAACTGAAACGTTAACAGATGCTGCGAGGCCGACTGAGCATTTCCAACATCTTTTATTTCGATCTGTTTTATCGAATCTGCACTATTTATCTTTATTCTGGATTTTGGAGGAAAATGCCACTCCTTTTGTCATTTTTGGTGAAAGCCAGTTGAGTTTAAAGTCTCATTTACATTGATGCCTTTACTCTCAAACTCCTAATTTGTGGCAACATTCTGGGAGCAAATTGTTGTAAATCTCAATAGTGCAATGGACTGTCACTTTAAGAAACTGATCATGTGATGTCATTTGCCATTTTGGAGGGAAACAGAGCAGTCTAACTGCCTGCTTGTTGCATCAGCACATCCTTAATTAAAGCTCTTGGTGTTTTAATAGCTGTGGCCCCTGGACCTTCTTGATATGTAACACAAGAAGCGAAGTGGTAATGAGGATAGGATCTTGAGGTACATTCAGTGTGGATAAAAAGGAATTAATCCAGGGAATAGGTGAACAGCACTGAAGAGGTCTGTCATGTGCTCTACCCTGGAAGGAATACTATGAGTAATGAGTAACCTATGGAGGGTTCTCATTTGCAGTCGGTTATATGATGACCCTTACATTGGTTTTATTCGCTCCTAGACCCTGGACTTATGAGGGAATGTGTAATGAAGAAGGAGTAAACAGATGTTTCAGGGCAAAAAGAATCTCTGAATTTATTTAAAATACAAAAGATAATATATTTACAAGAAAATAGGCAATGAAATAAATCAAGGAAATTAACACAATCAATTTTACAAAGAACAGTAATACTTTAAACACTATTAATTTGGTTAACACAGTTAAAATATTATCCTATTGATACACACACAGGAAAACAACAGTGTTTAATTTCAGACTCTTTATCAGAATTCCCACCTTTTGGGTCCCGATGCACAGTCACCACCTGCCTTTCCCTCCTTGCTCGCTTGGTCGGAACTGTAGCGTTTTGGGAGTTTTAAGCTCACCACTGAGAAACGTGGTGTTGAAGTGCACTTTGGCTGTTTGCATTTGCTATACCCAGAGCTTGGGATGAAGACTTTGGGCTCAGTCTGCTGATGCCATAAGGTGCATATTGGATCTATCGGGTAAGTACCTGGTTATCCCTTACTTTCTGCTGGTTTTGTGAGCCTAGTTTTCATTTTCAGGTTGTGTCTGAGGACTTTCGTAGTCGGTTGTTTCTCAGAGTTAGCGGTCTTTGGTTCTGCTGGTTGTGGTCGGTTATTTTGGTTCAGAACAGGCCCATGTCTGTAAGTTCTTGTTTGGATAAGACTGGTTGGCTTTCCCCTCTCAGATGTCTTTTGTTCCAGTGATGCCCTTGGTTTGGCTTCTGTGCTTCTTGGTTCGAAAGCTGCTTGTTGGGGAAGCCTGTTCATACAGAGGTTTGCTGTTGAAAAGGCCTCTCTAGTGAAATCAGGACTGGCAAATATACCTTGATGTTCTCTTCAGAATTTAATTGCCTTTCCAATGGCTAGCATATGTTGGAATGGGTTTTGATCAATATTGAATGTCAGTTATCTCTGTAGGTACCAAACTCTCCATGCTGTGTAGCCCAAGGGTGGGGTCTGTTGGTTTCGGTCAATTGTTCTTTTAGACAGGAAATGTAAACTTGGATTCCACTAAATTGATGGTATAAAGAGTCCGAATGCAGAAACTATGGCAATAATGAGCACATTGGTTGGGTGTGTTTGAGGAAGAAACACAAAAAACATACAGTAAAAGTACAGAAGCCAAAATGCCAGAAGAAAATCTACACAGTACTAAATGGGAATGGGAATTGGACTTACAGTACAAAGAGGATCTGTTATTAAACATACTTGTCATTACGGGAACACCAACCGATAGTGAGTCACTCCCTTCAGAATGGAAAACTGGAAAAAAAAGGAGATAGACATTGGAGCAGCGGTTTCATAAATTTGTTTTTATTTTGCCTTTTTTTCTAATGAACCTTTTCAGAGATATCATTACACACCTCTGGAGCAGTTGGGACTTGAATCTGAACATCATGATCCAGGGATAGGGACACACTCACTGTGCCACAAGAGGGCCATGTAATTTTTTTTATTTGACCAATTTTTCAAATCAACTTGTTCAGTGATATTACTACACACCTCTAGAGCAAGGGTAACCTGAATCCTAGGCCTTTTGGTCCAGGGATAGGAACTCTACCACGATGTCGCAAGAGGGCCTCAAAACAGTTTCATTGATAGCTGAAAGTGAGAACCAGAAACAGATGAGCCACATTACACCTACAAACATTGTACTGAGAATGTATGCAGCTGAGGCTTAGCCTTTAAGGGATTGTATCAATATTAATATTTAGTTATATGGTCAGTCTGAAGATTTGTCCTTGCACACTACCAAAGAAAATTTTCCAGCCTCATGGTTCAGAAAATCAAACCTACTGACTTTGTAAATATGATTGTAAATACTTTTGTTGCACTAACCATCTGATCTAAAGGGAGAGGAATGTTTTGGACTGTCTCTTTACGACTTTCATCAAACCTATGTCCCTGCTGTCGTGAGGCTGTATTGCTAAAACCGAGCCACCATACTACCCACATGTAACAAAGATGTGACAGGAATATTGAAGCATGATGTTTTGATGATGTTATTGGACGTTTTGGGTTGCAATAGCTCAATCTAAGCATGTGCCTTTAGCCTGAACATTTCCATAATATAGCATCAGTTGCTCTGGCCTCCTATCCTTCTTGAAACATAACACAAGAAAGAAACACTGACCATGAGAATGGTATCTACAGCTACAGTCAGTGTGGATAGAAAGTGTCTCCCCAGGGCAGAGGTGCTATTGTTAAACACTTTAGCCTCATATTATTCTTAAAATGTAACACAGATGAATAATAACAACTCCTAAATGTGCTACAGATTATTCTATCTCCTTGACTCTCTTTTTTTCTTAATGACAATTTCACTGAATTTTGTTTTGCTATTTTAAATCTCATTTATTCTTTTCTTGAATTTAAAATCCAATAGATGTGCAGATTGCAACAGTTCTGTGGTCAAATATTAATATGGTTTTTGGATTCAAGAATTCTTCTGTAATTGTATGTTAATCATTACTGTAAATAACATCAGCATGGGTTGAAACAGCCAGGCTAATATGCTATAAGTCATTCAGTTAAGTGATGTCATTTCTATTGAAGAACTTGGAGGAAATAGTGGCAGAACCGAAAAAAGGTGATTAATACTGTGGTAATTACTGAAACAAGAGCCACCTTGTGATCTATCATTGGGTACATTAACAGATAACAGCTAACATTGTGCTCAGATTTGCCTTCCTATCAGGTGTAAAAGATCAGTTTGGCTCTGAGTCTTGTACAGTTGTACTATGTCATGTGCATGAATGCATTTGCATTACAAGAAGTCTAAAGCATTGGTAAAACAAAATGATAAACTTGTTAGCTAGTGACAAAATCAAAATCAAAATTAACGAATCAACTCATTATTAGTTACATACTGGCCTTTGTTCCAGTTTTGACGACTTTTTCCATTCATTCTTGGACTACCAGCATCACTGTCATGACGAGGCTTTATGCCCATATTTAATTGCCTTCTAACCAGGTGGTGATGAGCCAACCTCTTGAACAACCATCGTCTATGAGCTGTAGGTGCATACGATCCACTAACAGTGTATGCATGGCAAGGTAGTCCAAGTTAAAAATGTATGCAACTTGAAAGGAAGCTTGCAAATGGTGGTATTCCCATTTGTCCACTGCATTATGATTTTCTTTGTGATAGAGGCCGTGGATTTTGAAGGTCCTGTGAAAATATCATTGCCAAGTTACTAGAGTGCATCTTATAAATGATACACATTGCTGCCACAGAATACCAGTGGACAGAGTGAATATTTACAGTGGTGTTGATCAAGCGGGCTGCTTTGGCCTGCATGGGAGCCTTCGTGGCTTCTTGAATGTTGTTGTAGCAGCATTTATCCTCGCAAGTGGAATATATAAAAAACAAATTGCTGAGAGAAAACAGCACAGCCCTTATTTTTAATTAACTAATGTAGGTTAAGTAATGACTGACGATGTTTGCTGTCACGGATGGTAAGCCCAAGATTGAATGGCACTTCAGAAACAGAAAAGCCTGAGGCTACTGTCACCAGGTATGCTTGCAGGTTTTGCAATGAAGTCCAATGCTGCTGCATCTGCAATGTCACGCTGTTGAGGGCATGCCTTCAGAATGCCCAAGATGTTTTAAAATAAAGACCCTAAAAAGAATGTAACCAATTGAATAAAGGTTCCAGTTCCATATGCTTTCCAAGCTTCGTTTTGGAAAGGCTAAACATAAACCCTTGAGGAGAGGCTACATTAGGTAAATAGGATCTCTGTTGTGGGAATGTTGAATTAAAACCATTTGTCAGGCTTAGTGTGAATTGTCAGGCTTAGCATAGTGAAAATCTGATGTTGCAATGTACTATGCACCACACATGCAATTCCAATTCTCAGAACAGTATTTTACATAACAGTATTTTACATACATATGCAGAATTGTCTCATACATTAGTTTTTCTCCCCCTCTCTAATTTCAGTCAATGATTTACAATCTCTTTTAGATTTTGACAAGTTGTATTTTTCAAACTCGCAAATATGAAAGGTTTGCATAGTTCTAGTTTATTATCCCATTGATTGTTAACCATATTTGAGACCATGTCTATGACATGACAATTTAATATGAGATGTAAAGCTGAACTTAAGGTATTGCCTGTTATTTATATCTCTGACTGCTGTGGCTCTAGTTCCATATCCTGTTGTGCTAAAATGTCGTTATATTTTTGCTAAACAGGTGCTAACTGAAGTGTCTGCCTTATTACACAAGTCATTTTTATTAGTAGTACAAATATTCTACGACCTATAAAAGAAAAGCTTTTAGTACATTGATAAGTGCATAAGATCTAATATTATAATGAGATGTCAGAATTGTACTTTACTATTGCAATTTTATGAACTGAGAAAACTGATTTGCTTCAGGACGCTGTGTTCTGTCTTCTACTTTATAAAATTTGCATTAGACATTAACAAAGAGATTTTTGTAAATGGAATAAGGAGGAATGCTGTGATTTAAAAGTACTGTAAATTAATAGAATGATCTTCATTTGACATGCTCTTCATTGCTGACAGAATCATAGTTCGATTAAACTGATGTTGAAAACTCCAGCAATGATATGACCAAACATTTCAGAAAAATATTCCAATTCAGATTAACTGAACAAATACCACAAACGCTTATGGTGATTGAGAACAAATAATGGCATTTTCATTAACGAAGCTCTTGCAGATCCACTACAATGTAGATTTTCTGATAATGTACTATAATTTCCAGTGCTTTTCTTGAGGCTTATTTATCATTCAAAGAATTGAGCAACCACACCATAGGTATCATGAATTGAATGCTGAGTCTTATTTGTTGAAAATACCAATGTTCTGCATTGTCTTTGCCTATTTCTTTGCTGATGACAGTCAGGCGAGAAAACAAAAGCAAATTCTTCTATCCATATATATCTGTTCCAGAATGCCTATAAGACCTTACTTAGCACATTGTACAGGAACTCACTGGGCAACTGTGAAAAATTGATGTCTTGTTCTTCTTGGCCGCCTTAGTGTATGTTGTATGTTTGGGTTCCTACAGGCTGAAGTGTTTACCTTGGATGAGACAATGACCTTTCTCGGAGAGCCTTATTGAATAAACAATATGCAGTTTATTTCAGTACTACAACTATTTACAGATTTTATGAGGAAGATCTACATTACTACAAAGACTGTTTATTCAGAACACTCAGTCTCTGGTCTGTCTACTACAAGCTCCTTCTTTACTCTGACCAAGTCCTCTTGACATCATCACAATGGGTGGTGTCTACAGTACTCAACCAAATATTAACCCTTTGACACCTTCTCTGACCCATTCACAACCTTTTCCTCAAAGTCTTTTTTTCTTCCACATGCTATTACTGTTATACATTTTTTTTTACAAGTTTTCACTTGCCATTACCATATATCTCCCCAAATCTTTGACTTTACAAATTCAGAGGATCTGGGATATTCAGTATTTTCCCAAAACATGTCCTCTTTGGACTTGAAAGAGTGGTAGATTTTTGGGGATGGCCTGAGTTGTGTAGTTCTCCTCTATTTACAGTGTTAGCATTCAGTTCATCACAATAGTAATCTGTGGATATTTCAGCTATAATGGCATTTTTTTTCAGTACATAGTGATTTAAGATCTCAACTATGTTATCTCCAGGGATGAAAGTATCTTCACTCTCTGAATCCACTCCTGTTGCCAACTCCTTGTTTTAACAAATGCAAAATAGATTTATTGTAAAGCATAGTTCTGTGTGATACGATTACTTTTCATCATATATCACTTGGTAATTGTGAAACTATAAGTAGGAAACCAATTTTGAGGGTAGGTTATACAGCTGAGTCTTCAACTTCCTGCCCATCAGTAGCTCTGATGGTATTCTGATGCAGTGAAGTGATTGGACCTATAATTCAGTGGCACTGTGTAGAAGTCAGAATTCTTCTTCAGCAATAACTTAACCATTCTGACCTGACATTTGAAATCCCATTATATTATGATTATGGCAGCGAGCTTGGGACATACTCAAACCTGGAACTAGATCCAAAGTGGCTGAAACACACATTTGCACATTCCCTGAAAATGACTGCTGGTCAGGGTCCCAGCACTGTCAATTAGGGCACAGTCCACACACAGCCCAGCAGCTTTGTCATGGTCAGTCATCCAGTTTGGATGCTTCAGTCAAGGAAATCTACTCCAGTACAGTCCTACAGGTGTTCAGCAATCAGATCTGTAGGGCCATTACAAGTATTTGTGTGAATTGGGTATCATTATTCAGCAAGCTGCAAACACAGCAGGGAGAGATCTGATCAGTCATGTCTAGTGGTTATTGGTCAAAGTCGGTCAGAAGTCTGGGGTGTATGCAGTCTTTGGTGTCCAGCTTTCAATGTTTCAGGAGTATTTGGAGAGTGGGGTGCCTGTAGGAGCAATGAGAGAATCAATACCGAAGGTGTGTAAGAGTTAACGATGGAGACGGGGAAATGGAGGAATTTCAAGTAATGAGGCTAATGGTTCAGCCGTCATCTGTAAACAATGACTGTTCTGAGGTTGAAGAAACTCTTTCATTCCTACTGTGTCCAATTTAGTCATATTCCAGTGAGAACATAGTTTGGCCTGTGATGTTGTGCTGACCATGACACCAATTAAACTAATCCCTTCTGCCTGGCTTTGGTCGATATCGCTCCATTCCTTGACTACTCATGTAAAAGTCCCTTAAATGCCCCTATTGTATCTGCCTCTACCAGCACCCTGGCAGTGCGTTCCAGACTCACACCACTCTCTGTGAAAAATGTGTCCCTCACGTTTCATTTGAACTTTGCCCCCCTCACCTTAAATTCCGCCCCTTAGTATGAAATGTTTCAACTCTGGAAAAAAGATTCTGGCCGTCAATCCTGTCTGTGCATTTCATGATGTTATTGAGTTCTATCACATCTCCCCTCAACCTCTGCCACTCCAGAGAAAACAATCTGAGTTTTTCTAGCCACTCCTTACAGCTCATACGCTCTAATCCAGGTACCATCCTGGTAAACCTCTTCTGCACCCTCTCCAAAACCTCCACTTCCTTCCTGTAATATGATGACAAGAATTGAATGCAATACTTCAAGCAAGACCTAACCAAAGTCTTATAAAGCTGCAACATGACATCCTAACTCTTGCCTTTATTTTGGGGGAATTGAGTACAAGTATGCCATACACCACCTTTAACACACTATCTAGTTGTGTGGTCACTTTCAGGGAGCTAGGGACTTGAACCCTAAGGTCCCTCAGTACATCGGTGCTGTTTCAGGTCCTGCTATCAACTCTATACTTTTCCTTAACATTTGACTTCCCAAAGTGCACACCTCACACTTTTCTGGAATAAACTCCATCAGCCATTTCTCTGACCATATTTGTAACTGATCTATGTCCAGCTACATCCTTTGACAACCTTCTACACTAACCACAACACCACCGATCTTTGTATAGTCTGCAAACTTACTAATCGACTCATCTACATTTTCATCCAAATCATCTATATACATCACAATGGGCTCAGCCAATGGCAGGATGGTGGACATGGCTGCCTTCCTAAGTCGGACGCTGGAGGAGCAGAAATAATGGTAAGCCGAGAACCAGCAGCAGAGTGTCCTGGAGGTTGAGGAGTACCCATCTCAGGTAGAGGTTTCAGGCCCAATTCCAATTGAACAGAGCTGGGTGCAGCAGACAAACTTTGACTGTAACCTCTTGTGACCATGATGTGAAATTTAGTTTGCATTATGGGGCCACAGTTCAGACTCAACTGGCTTAATTTCTGTTCACGTTTCCTTCCTGTAGATAAAAGATTGTGTTTGTGATTCAAATTGCATGATTCATTACCTGCGTATGCTGTTCCTCTAATACAAAATGACAAGCTGCAGGTGTCCAGTGGGTTCTAACTGTGGCCAGGTAAAATATGTGGCCTGCTCCTTAAACTGTAATGAGGGTGAGAGAATTGGTTGTAAGTATGTGTCACCCCTGTCAGCAACATGCTGTGGACAGCATAGTTTTGTGGCTGCTGTGCCATGATGTTGCCAACGAGGGTCAATGTCAGATTGTTAACGCCTAAGTAGCCTTTCAAAGTTGGCACATATGCAATTGGTGTTAGTAACGCAACATACACATGCAAATTAGAAATAAGGGATTAGTCAAAAGAGATATCAGTTAATAAAGATACATGTGGATCACTCTTTGAATTAATCATGTATAAACAGACAATTGAATGTTGTGGCCTTTGCTGTAGATGTTCCCAAGAGCATTGGCTTTGATAGCTAAACAGTCAGCTTCACAATCCTTAGTTTTGCACATTGGTTGAAATTCTATAGTTCTGATGCCTTTCAGCTTAATTAAATTCCAGCATTTGTTGTAAGAGAGTGAGTTCTTTGCTGTCTTATTTCTTTTTCAACTGATTTGTAGTACATTCAGAGAGAAAAAGAGAGAGAAGGTCTATCTGCAATGCAGAGTGAGTGGGGAAGTTCTTTGACTGTGACCAACACAACATGTTAACACTGGATACACACAGGTTACAACATTCAGTCTCACTAGTCCAGTCTACTAGAGTTGAAATTAGCTTTCTAAACTTCATTTTAACTTCCAAGAATATATGAAAACAGACATGTCTGGAAGAGGTGGCTTTCTACTGGCAAAGGGAGGGATAGTCAATACCTCTCATTATCTCTTCTTGTGAAGTCTTTCCCTCCTTGAAGTTTCCTTGATTATTTATATATATGACATTCCATTAGCTTCACATAAGACTTTACCAGTCACTGAAATTAAATCTGTAGTTTTTTTCTTTTAAAAATAATACCTTTTGGAATTAAAAGTAAAAATCAGAACTAAAACTAATAAAAAGCAGAGGTGTCTATAAAACATTGGGGTTCTTATCCATTGTCATTACAGAGACCTCCATTTTATAAATATTATAATACTGCTTTCACTTTCTGGTCATGCTCTTCTTGTTTGCCCATGGATTAGTATATTATTCATGTCACATGTGGAAAAACCTGTAAGTTGCTTGACATAATTCATTGAAGAATTTCTGAAGAATTCCAAGTGATAACCTGCTGGTACAATATATTCTCAATGAAGTTAAAAGGGTAGTAAGTAAGTTGCTCATCTAGTGACAATTGCTTGGATCTGCTACTTGTGTTGAATTGCATGATAACGGTTCTTGGATAGTTCAGAGAGACTCCCACCAGCAATGGACACAGGGTAATTTCTTCTTGCTATTACCTTGTTAAGTTTTACAAATACCAATAGTAACATCAAGGTTCAGGTACAGGTAACCATTCCTGAACACTACTCTCTTGATTTTGTGACTTGAGAAATGACTTCTATTTGTGTCATCTCTGTAATTCGGTTCTCAATACGAATAAAGGCATGAAGTGTCAATATTTTTCAACAGTATAATGCTGTACTTGGTTTTTAACTTTCATAACTCTTTGAACAAATTTGAATATTCCTTTTCAAAGGAACACTTTAGCTCCTTGTTGCTGAATAAATTCCTCCTTTTAAATGAGATTGCCTTGACCATACACCTGAAACAGAGCTTTGACAAAATGTTATATGTTGCCTGTGTGGTGTAATCTATTGTTTCAGATAGAACATTTTTAGCTATGTTGTATTGGACATATGTATGGGGTCGGTTAGCTCAGTTGGCTGATGGCAGATTTGTGATGCAGAGCGAGTTTAATTCTCGCAGCAGCTGATGTTGCCATAATAGATTTTCATTCTCAATCTTTCCTCTTGCCTGAGACATGATGACCAGCAAGTTAAACCACCACCAATTTAGAATACTATAGTAGCATCCATAGACTTGTTCATGGTGATTCAGGGGCTACACTTTCGAAAGAGGCATGAAACTATTATGTAACAATAAAGAATTTTAGAATAAATTTATAAGAGATAAATTCAGAGAGATTAAATGGTTTTCTAGCTTCTGAAAAATAAATGACTATTTTCCTAACATTGAGTAAAGAATAAATGTTTCCTGACATCCCACATTTATATAAACAAACAAACCTTTTTATTTAACATGAACATACATTTCTTTAACATAACCCCTGAGCTTGATATTCTGCACTCATACCATCACTTTTTTTGTGCAACCAAGGCAGTGAATGAAAACTTGTCTGAACTTATCCATTTTGATTTTATCTCAATTTTCTGGTGGGGTTGGTGAGGGTGTATGATCTTCCTTGTAAGAGAAACCTAACGGCTTGTGAGCATAAATATTTAAGTGAGTTCATGATAATGTATTGTCAAAATCAAATTTTGTTCCTTTAATCCCCATTGATTAATTCCTATCCCACGTGAGGCCTGTATAAAATAGATGTTCCTTGTTACCATAGCACAGAGGCAAAGGTGGACAAAATTGTGATTGGAGAAGCATATTGCTTGAAAGTGTTACCAAACCTCTACTGTGCTGCATTTCCAGGTAGTTGTCATATCCTTCACATTGGGAGAGCCATCTGTTTCACTATTATAAAATAATTTCTCTTGCTTTCTATATTCAATACTAGGATATGTTTGTTTACATGATCTGTACATACCCTATCAACAGTAAAGGAATTAAGGGTTATGGTGAGAGGGTGGGCAAGTGGAGTGGAGGCCACGAAAAGATCAGCCATGATCTTATTGAATGGTGGAGTGGGCTCGAAGGGCCAGATGGCCTACTCCTGCTCCTAGTTCTTCTGTTCCACATGTGAATGGCATATTTCTTGTGATTCATAGCGTGCCTTTATTGCCCAGTGCCAAATTCACCAATCTGTAACACAGATATACGAACAAATAACCCATTGGTTACTTTATCCTTATAAGCGCTACCCCGGTATTCCTCTGATTTTGTAATGATCTCAAATGAGTGTAGTATTGGACTGGCCTGATCCCAGAATGAAACTTGGCCTGACTGTTCATTTTTTAAAAAGGTTTAATCAATATGGCGGTCCTGAGATGATATCTAGTTAAAATATAGATTAAGAAATAAGTATAACTAATTAGGTAGGATGCAAATAGATATTAAATATAAAGACTCATGTAGGAGTTCACTATTAATTACACCATTGTAGCTGGAGGAAAAGCCGCAAAGTTCAACTTTGAAATTAGGATATACCTAGAAGGGGACATGATACATAATATTAGTTCGGTTAATAAAGTAGTACTCAGCAGTTAGTAAATGTAAAAACAATGGTTTAATCAACAAAAAGAATGTACTGAAATGTATATAGCAATATCATCAAACCGTCCTCTGCAATTGTAGCAGCCTCTGTCCTCAGTAGTTGGACAGGCCCTAGCGTTTGGCAGTGGCCGGTTTATGAAAGCAAGAGTTTGTGGAATGAACAAAAAATATTTACCTTAAATTAGTCTTTTTTATTTTAAATATCTAAATTAAGTCATTAACTGCCACTAATTTTGTGGTGACTTTTACACATTTTACTGTATTTTCACAAATACAAGTCACAATACGTTTCTTTCTATCTATCTAAAAGATAGCAAGAATCCTTACCGGGATCAAGACAATATTCATAAAGACAGAGAAATTAAACAATTTTTTACAGATACATCTTCAATGACGACTTATTTTAAGATCGAAAGAATAAGAAATGAAAGGAATCTCTGTATCCCTATAAAACAACGCAAACAAATTGGATAAAAGCTGACAACTTAATAACAAATTTTCACAGATAATTAAGGAATCATTTTAAAATTACAACGTCACATGAAAATTAGAGGAACACCTACAGAGGATTAATACTCACAGTTACAAAGCGGAAGGAATTGATCAATTTAAAATGTGACCCTTTTCACTGAAATCTCAGAAGTAGATTAGATAGATTAGATTACTTACAGTGTGGAAACAGGCCCTTCGGCCCAACAAGTCCACACCGACCCGCCGAAGCGCAACCCACCCATTCCCCTACATTTACCCCTTTTACCTAACACTACGGGCAATTTACCATGGCCAATTCACCTAACCACTGTGCCACCGTGCCGCCCATCAAGTATTTGGAACCCTCAGATAATACTTTTCAAAAAACATTTTTTTTCCCATTGAGAGAAAGTATTTTACACACCTGGGGCTTCAAGGTAAAACTTGACTTTAAAGTTCTATTCTTGGAAGTTGTTTTTAGATGTTCCTAGATATTCTTGAATGATTAGGAAGAACATCAAGTTAGATTCTTTTGGATGTGGTATTATATCCTTTGTTTTTGGCATTGTAATATATGTATCCTACGTAAAGTCTATTGCTTATTAATTCCTGTTTTTTTGTTGCAACGAAAAATAACCCCACAGTCTACATAATTCCTAAAGTGGAGAAGCACATACAGTGTTCCCTTCCCTCCCTCTTGTTACGAAAATGCCGATCTCCCAATTCCCTACATACACACGCCCACACATATGCAAACATAAACCCACGTAGTCACACATGACACCCGCTGCCTCATTCTCCTACACTGCGAAATCTTTAGTCATCAGCTGGACAAGAGCTGGTGGGCGTGAGATATCTCTCAGTCTGGGGGAATGGGGAGGTCAGGCCAGCAGAGGATGGGTGTAAAATCTGTGGCAATGTTGTCCTTCCGTTTCGCAGCTGCTGCAAGAGTATGGGCATGCCGGTCAACAATTGGCCACATTGATGTTCAGTTCTGTACATTTTGCTGCCGTGGATAGATGGGGTGAGGGTCAGACTAATGGAGGGCATGGCCAGCCACATTGGGGTCAGGCTCCATTGTGGTTGTTATGTCCAGGGTATCAGGTCTGACAGAGGTAAGTGGACGTGAGGCATGGAGTTCGATCATATGGGGATCTACTGGAGTTTAATTTAGATAAATGTGAGGTTCTGCATTTTGGGAAAGCAAATCTTAGCAGGAATATACACCTAATGGTAAGGGAGTGTTGCTGAACAAAGAGACCTTGGAGTGCAGGTTCATAGCTCCTTGAAAGTGGAGTCGCAGGTAGATAGGATAGTGAAGAAGGTATTTGGTATGCTTTCCTTTATTGGTCAAAATATTGAGTACAGAAGTTGGGAGATGATGTTGTGGCTATACAGAACATTGGTTAGGTCACTGTTGGAAGACTGCGTGCAATTCTGGTCTCCTTCCTATTGGAATGAGGTTGTGAAACTTGAAAGGCTTCAGAAAAGATTTACAAGGATGTTGCCAGGGTTGGAGGATTTGAGCTATAGGGAGAAGCTGAACAGGCTTCCAGTGCGAGCAGCAGCGAAGGTAAGACCGTTTGGTTTTAAAAGTACTTACCGGTAGCGGGCAGCGGTGTTTTTTTTTCCTCTTTCACTCTCTTCACAGAAAGAGCGGGAGCACCAGGGGGAAGTGACGACGACCAGAGGGGCAGCCGGGAAGGAAAGCGGTGAGTATTTATACTCGCCCTTCGAAACCGTCGGTCATTTCCAGTGCGAGCAGCAGCGAAGGTAAGACCGTTTGGTTTTAAAAGTACTTACCGGTAGCGGGCAGCGGTGTTTTTTTTTCCTCTTTCACTCTCTTCACAGAAAGAGCGGAAAACTAATTACTGGAAAATCTTAACAGGTCCGGCAACATCTGTGGAAAGAAAGCAGAGTTAACATTTCAGGTCTGGTGACCTTTCTTAAGAACTGATTGTGGCTAGGAAAAAGTTGGAATGTATGCTGAAGATGGGGTGTGGGGAGGGGGAAGGAGTAAACAGCCCGTGAAAATGAAACCCAGAGAGAGAGAGAGAGAGAGAGAAACAGTAGAGCAGACAATGAAATGAGCAAAGGTCATCCTGAGAGAACTCCTTTCCCATTTATCCTTTGCCCACCCCATCTTCAGCAAATGTATCAACCTTTTCCTAGCTACAATCAGTTCCAATGAAGGGAAACCGGACCTTAAACATTAACTTTGCTTTCTCTCCACAGGTGCTACCAGACCTGCTGAGTTTTCCAGCAATTTGTTTCGTTAGATATTTAATCCTCTAAATTCTCCCGGAAAACTCTTACCTTAAGTGAAGTGGAACTGTCACCTTTAATGGACTCTTTGGACAGCTCCGGGCACAGCTAATTGCTTATTGAGAAATTCAGTCTCCCAGGCAAGTCCCCCAGGTCAGCTATGTGGTGGTTTCTGTATGGTCCTGATGAGCAAATCCAGTCTACACTGCTCTAACCACTCCCTAATCACCAGAATATCCAGGCCACTACTTTTATTGTCATCATTCACAGCTATTGTTACTGGATATGAAAATCCTGTCAACGCTTATTTGACATGAATAAGTGCAGTTTCATTGTGGAATCATTACTAGTGAATTATTTCTCATAATTAATGAATGGATATGTCATAAAGAATGTTCCCTTGATAGGAGCTGAATCTAATATTTTAGTCAGAACAAAGAGCTGACCACTAACCTTTATAGTGAATACATTCTATAAATCCCTGATGCTTTTGATCCATATGGTTCGTAAAATAATTAATGACATTCAATATTATTCAGATTGAATGACTGTGACTGAAAATTCATCTCGACATAAGGATGAACAATCAGGTCTGTCACATGTTAGACGTTTTCTTTTTGCAATCTAATTTAGCAAGAATACAATGGTTCATTCAGAGTTCACATTTTTCTGAGTAAAAACCAAAAGGACTGTGGATGCTGGAAATCAGAAACAAAAACATAAATTGCTGGAAAAGCTCAGCAGGTCTAGCAGTATCTGTGAAAAGAAAGCAGAGTTACTGTTAACTAACTCAGTTCGGAGGAAGAGTCACTGGACCCAAAACGTTATCTCAGATTTCTCTCCACAGATGCTGCCAGATCTGTTATGGTTTTCCAGCAATTTCTGTTTTTGTTCATGTTTTTCGAACTTGGTCCATGGAAACATTAAAGCATAATAGCATTGAAATTTTAATTCAGAATATCGTGTTTAAAGGGCAAAGTAAGTAGTCAATGAAAACTGAAAGAACTGCGGATGCTGTAAATCAGAAGCAAAAACAGATGTTGCTGGAAAAGCTCAGCAGGTCTGGCAGCATCTGTGAAGAGAAGTCAGAGTTATCATTTCAGATCTGGTAGCCCTTCTTCAGAACCTCCAGCAACCTCTGTTTCTATTTCAAAACAAAAGTACTTCTGTTTTTCTAGCACCTTTCTCAACCTCAACATCCAAAGTTAGTGTTTCATAGCCAATGAAGTGCAGTCAGGTGGAATGTGACAAACAGAACAACTGGGTTGTGCACAGCAAGATTCCATGATCAGCACCAAGGTAATCTGCATTGCTTAATGCTCGTTGAAGGAAAGAATATTGGTCAGGACACCAGAAGAACACCAGTACTTTTTCTTTTTGAAAAACGCATTTCAATATTTTACATGTATCTGAAAGGGAAGCTGGTTACCTCATCTGGATGACACTAAGTAAACAGTGGAGTAAAGAGTTAATTTAACCTTTCCTCTAAAATTGGCTACTGAGCATGTGTATCAGGAGCTATGTTATAGGAGTCAGATCACATAGAGCTTGAACTTGTATTTTAGTGTACCGGAGCTGTCCTTGCTGACTATCCCTTGTGCATTGTTAAGCTTAATAAAGCCCGCTTACATTCACTTAACTGAGCATAGACTTGGTCTTATGATAAACAGGGGCAATGCTTCCTCAATAAGCCATTAAAAGTGTCAGCTGAGAACAAAGCTGGATTTTTTTGCAGACTTCTGTACCTGGTGATCAATTTCAAATGGGAAACACGAGTCTGCACAGTGTGAGAAGTGGACACTCAATGGGAGTTTTGGCCAGATGTTTGGCTCACTATCCAATTAGCAAGGGCAGGCAGAGTCTCAAAGTTATAATGCCAACAGAGGCTTTCCAGCCAGAATGGAGGGCAAGTCACAATTTATAGTGAGTGTGTGAGAAGGCACTTCAAAGCTAAGGCACCACCTTTTCAAATATTTTAAATTTAAACTAAAACATGCTGGCAACAGCCATCACTAAGGACTAGCGGGGACAGGCATGGGAGTATGACCTTCTAGAGGGTGTTCTCCAGCTGCTGATTCATTATGCAGATAGACAGGGTAGCTGTCGGCCATCATACTTTACTGATCCTTCAATGAATATATATAAATGAAAAGAATGGAGGTCAAGAAGTATTAATGGGAGAGTCTGTGAAGATGGAGGGAAAACAGAGGTTTACTCATAGTGTCATTGGTAGAGGGTGTTGAGCTATATTCATAAATGGAAACAGTCTGTGTTGTGAAGATGCTATTATGAAGAGATTTCAGGATTTTGATTCAGGCAATATGCTTCCATCAAGATGGTGCATGGCTCAGAAGAGACGAGAAGATTTTGGTGTTTTTATTGTTGTTATTATTGTAAGTGGTAGAAGCTAGAGATTGGGTAGGTTCTGTTTTAGCCTTGCTAAGTGGCTGCAGAAAGAGAAATAAAGAGAAAAGAAAGATTGTATTAAGAGAAAAACAAAGAGACCGAAGCGTTGTGAAACAGAAGACTCAGTATTTTATTTAAAATGTCAGTTTTTTTAAGATCTCCATCAGCAAACTGAAGGAATGACATTCTATTTTCATTGTTCCATTTCTGAACAAGAGAGGTTGATTAGTAGTCGATAACATTTATGTCAATGAAAGGATACTTATGTTATTAATTATGAGATATAATTGTCTGTAGCAAGTCTAATGGGCAATTAATATGCAAATTCAGCTGATATGCTGCTTTCATGGATTCACAACTCATGGGGTATCTCTTCATTGGCACAAGTTGCAGCTTGATCAAGACATTAATTTTGGCTGTCCCATTCAAACACTATTATTTCTTCAACAAATTCTAGGTTAATATGCCAATTCTTAGTGTAGTGAAAGGCCATGGCATAGATTTTTCACTGAACTGCATGTTTTTTGGTACCATCCTCCCAACCTCAGCACAACAGGTGTAAAAGATTGTGAAATTATAAATGCACATTGCAGTGAACACAGCTCAAGTCCATTTGCTCCTTTGCTTGAGAACAAATCTGCTAGAAGCAGGCAGTACCTATATAATTGGTCACCCCCCCCCCCCCCCCCCACAAATAACGTAAATATGTTCCATGATTGCAGGCATTTGACAAGGTTCAAAATTTAGGGGATTCTTATGCCATAGTGATAGTGTCCCTACGATGTGCCAAAGTCTCAGATTCAAGTCTCTACCTGCTCCAGAGGTGTGTAATAATATCTTCAAACAGTTTGATTAGGAATATATAAAAAAAACTATTTGGACTCATAGAGATGTACAGCATGGAAAATGACCCTTCGGTTCAACTTGTCCATACTAACCAGATATTAATTTAGTCCCATCTGCCAGCACTTGGCCCAAATTTCTCTTAAACCCTTCTGATTCATATCTCCATCCAGATGCCTTTTAAATGTTGTAATTGTACCAGCCTCCACCACGTCCTCTAGCAGCACAATACACGCACCACCTTCTGTATGAAAAAGTTGACCCTTGGGTGCCTTTCCAATCTTCACCCTCTCACCTTAAACCTATGATTTCTAATTTTAGGACTCCCCTACCCTGAGAAAATGCCCTTGGCTAATCACCCTATCCATGCCTCATGATTTGAAAAACCTCCATAATGTCATCCCTCAGCCTCCGACACCACAGGGGAAAATACCTCCAGCCTATTCAACCTTTCCCCATAGCTCAAACTCTCCAACAGTGGCAATATCCTTGTAAATCTTCTCTGAAGCCTTTCAGGTTCAACAATATCTTTCCTATTGCAAGGAGTCCAGAATTGAACGCAGTATTACGAACGTGGCCGAACCAATATCCTGTAGAGTTGCAACATGACCTCCCAATTCTTATACACAGTGCACTGACTAATAAAGGCAAGCAATACCGACCACCACCTTCACTGCCCTGTCTACTATTGAACCCACTTTCAACGAGCAATGAACCTGCACTCTAAAATCTCTTTGTTTTCTTTGTATGACATTGCTTTAAAATATTGAGTGTCACGTAATAAAACAGAACATTGGTTTTTTTTTGATAGTTTGTTACAACAAAGATTCTCAGCAATTTAAATGATGTTCCCTTCCAATACATTTCTGTAGAATATCACTGTCACTTCAGTACCTATCCCTCCATCACTGGTACAGTGTGGCTGCAGCAAATAGTATCCATTGGATTCACTGGAAAAGTGCAGCAGGTCAGGCAGCATCCAAGGAGCAGGAGAATTGACGTTTCGGGCATGAGCCCTTCTTCAAGAATAATTTCTGAAGAAGGGCTCATGCCCGAAATGTCGATTCTCCTGCTCCTTGGATGCTGCCTGACCTGCTGCACTTTTCCAGCAACACATTTTCAGCTCTGATCTCCAGCATCTGCAGTCCTTATTTTCTCCATTGGATTCACTCCACCATCTTTACCAGAGCTTCCCAAACCATAACCTTTTCACTATTTCAAGTGATTATTTATGACCAAGAATAAGCACCAGCAATCTGCACCAGCAATCTCAGCTGAAGACCATATAAACAAATGCTGAAGCAATATCTATCCAAATGAAGCAATTACTTGCAGGTAGTGCTTAGCTTCTGCTTGTGCCTTATCAACGACAGCACTCTGCCTTTATGTAGCATTGTGCTTTTATTGTGCATTTTAATGCAAAAAATAAGTCCATGAAGGCCAATATCCCATCACTAAGTGACCTTTTATTAACATGTGCATAGTACATGACTGGAAATGTGTTGCTGGAAAAGCGCAGCAGGTCAGGCAGCATCCAGGGAACAGGAGAATCGACGTTTCGGGCATAAGCCCTTCTTCAGGAATGAGGAAAGTTTGTCCAGCAGGCTAAGATAAAAGGTAGGGAGGAGGGACTTGGGGGAGGGGCGTCGGAAATGTGATAGGTGGAAAGAGGTCAAGGTGAGGGTGATAGGTCAGACTGGGGTGGGGGCAGAGAGGTCGGGAAGAAGATTGCAGGTTAGGAAGGCGGTGCTGAATTGGATGGATTTGACTGAGACAGGGTGGGGGGGGGAGGGGAAATGAGGAAACTCGTGAAATCCGAGTTCATCCCTTGTGGTTGGAGCGTTCCTAGCCGGAAGATGAGGCGTTCTGACATAGTACATGACACTGATCCTGCTGGTCCAGAGCCAGCTTGTAGAGTGAGCAGAGCCCCTGACACTCCTCTTTGTATCTGTCAGCCACGTTCCTAGACTGGACCAGGTTAACAGCTATAATCAGGGAGCTAATATTCTATAAAGATCCACCTGGCTGACCTCATTCCAATCATTACATCTCATTCCCTCTAAGTCCTGGGACAAAGGCCCATTTTGTTTCCTGTAGCTTCTTCTGGGCCATTTTCGCATCAGGGTCCAGTTCCTCTGCCTCTGCCTTGGATATTTCTGGCATGTGTTGGATTGCAGCCCATCTCTTGCACCCAAAGCACCTCAGAAAAAGTTCATCTTCTTTGTCAAGCATTGTCAGAGTTGTGGCTGCGACGTCTGCCGTATCCATCTCGTCCTCCGAGGTTTTATCGACAGTAGGCAAAAGGGGAGAACCCATGGGTTCTGACAGCTTTGTCAGGTGTTTTGAGGGGTCGCGTATGTTTTGCTTCTGCCTCATTTGTGAACTCGTGGCTGTCATGTGTCGGTGTGCTTGTTCAAGACTGTGTCTCCTACTTGAACTTTGTTTGTCACAGGACATGACCACATGTTGTCCATGCTTCTTACCCATGCAGAGCCATTCTCCATGGTTTTTGACAGCTATTTTTGTCCCTCTAAGTAACCTTCCTCTCTCACTTAGAGGAGTCTTGTGTGTGGAACTGGTGTTCCTGAAGCTATTTCACAAACACACACACACCACAACACGTCAGGTGACCAACACCTCGGGAGTCCATGTATTGCAAAAGATTTTTACTCACCTTCCCCGTTTTTTATGAATAACTATACATATCCAACTGCTTTGAATGGATGTCCACAATGACTAAGACCATAGATTCCATGAAAGGACCAGCATAGTCGTAGCCAAGTCCAAGATTTACCTGGCCAGTCCCACAAGTGTCGGGGAGCTGTAACGTTTGTCCTTGTTGGCGTACTGGGCACTGCCCACCAACACAGCTATGTCAGCATCCACCAGACATCACTTCTCTCCAGTGTCTTCATTTTGGATGACCCTGATTGAGTTCAGCCAGTATCTTGCAGTGACCTTTACTCAGAACAAACCTCTATGGAGATCTGGTCTTACCGGGTCCAGAAAGGTTTCAGTTCTGGTTCTTTTGTTTCCCCATCACCACCAGCTGTTTCAGTTTTTCCAGGATGGGATCTTTTCATGACCATAGTCTGATATTGTCAGTGGTGACCGGAAGGATGCCCACACCAGAACTGACTCTTGTAGTGGGAGCACCACCAGTGGGAGGCAGCTCAAAGCATTCGCATTCACCACTTGTGTCACAACCTGTAATTGTATGCACTCACAATAAGCACCACTGCTAAATTTGATCTGAAGCTATGGGCGGCACATCCCTTTCCTCTTTAAGTAGCCCCAGCAGGTGGTTGTGGTCCAGTGCTATTGTAAATTTATGCCCGTAAAGATATTGGTGGAACTTTCTCACACCAAAGATGACCACCAAATCTTCCTTCTCTACTTGAGCATATTTTAATTTGGCATCAGCCAAAGTCCAGGAAAATGACCTTTTGGATGTTCATCTCTGCTGGGCCACAGGTAGGCCAACACTATCCCAATACTGTATGGGGAGGCATCGCATGTCAGCGCCATGTCTTGCTTGGGATTGTGGTGTGCCAACATCTTAGATGATGACAGCTGCTTCTTCACCTCACCAAAGACTACATAAGCCCATAAGAAATAGGATTGGAAGTAAGGCCATCGAGTCGACTCCACCATTCAATCATGGCTGAAATCTTAGCAACAAGGCCATTTCCAATGCTGATCCTTTTTCAATAGAGTTGTAAGAGTGCCAGGTTGGAGGCCAGGTTATGTCTGAATTTTTCATAATAAATCACAAACCCAAGGAAAGATCTAAGCTCTGATACAGATGTGGGAGCCAGGACATCTTTGATCACCCGCGCTTTATCTTCTAGCTAGTGGACCCTGGTCTTGTTGACTCTGTATCCCACTCTCATCAATACTGGCTAACCGGTCGAAGTCAGAGAGTGGTGGCAGATGGTAAATATTAAGCCTGGAGCCCAGTTACAAGTGGAGTTCTGCAGGGATCAGTTCTGGATCCTCTGCTGTTTGTAATTTTTATTAATGACTTGGAAGAGGGAGTCGAAGGGTGGGTCAGTAAATTTGCAGATGATACGAAGATTGGTGGAGTTGTGGATAGTGAGGAGGGCTCTTGTCGGCTGCAAAGGGACTTGGATATGATGCAGAGCTGGACTGAGGAGTGGCAGATGGAGTTCAACACTGTCAAGTGTGA
>NC_057714.1:16500833-16620192 GCF_004010195.1 Chiloscyllium plagiosum | reverse complement strand
AGGTTGAGAGGGCTGGGCCTTTTCTCATTGGAACGGCGAAGGATGAGGGGTGACTTGATAGAGGGTTATAAGATGATCAGAGGAATAAATAGAGTAGATATTCAGAAACTTTTTCCCCGGGTACAACAGAGTGTTACAAGGGGACATAAATTTAAGGTGAAGGGTGGAAGGTATGGGGGGGTGTCAGGGATAGGTTCTTTACCCAGAGAGTGGTGGGGGCATGGAATGCGCTGCCTGTGGGAGTGGCAGAGTCAGAATCATTGGCGACCTTTAAGCGGCAATTGGATAGGTACATGGATGGGTGCTTAAGCTAGGACAAATGTTCGGCACAACATCGTGGGCCGAAGGGCCTGTTCTGTGCTGTATTGTTCTATGTTCTAATACTAAAATAATTCCACAAAGGCCAGTTTCTTGTCACCAAGTCACCCTTTATTTACATGTGCATAGTACATGACATTGACCCTGCTAACTCAGAGTGGACTCCTGCAGTGAACAGATCCCCTGACACTCCTGTTTACATCTGTCAGCCCCAATCATGGAACTTATATTCTGAGGTCAACCTGGCTGACCTCATTCCAATCACTACAACCAGGACGTCATTAAAACTGTAAATGCTGAGATAAAGAAAAATATATTGGGAATGGTAACCAAAAGCTTGGTCAATGCTGTGAAGCTTCATTGTGGTTCCGAAGGAAGGGATTATTTTAGAAAGGGGAAGCTAGTGGTGGGTTTCGAGAGAGTTTTCTATAATCATCATTTTCTGCATGAAGAGAAGGACAAATAGAAACTTTAAATGTGTTGGGGCTGTTAGGGCTGAGAAAAAAATAAAGTAGCAACAGTATTGGTGGCCTTGAGCATGGATTGAGGGTGTTAAGTGAGTGATTTGTGATGCAGAACAGGATAAAGGCAATAGTGTTTCCACTGGGTGAAATGTATTCAGCTGGGAGGCCAGTCAAGAGAACGTTGTAATATTCAAATCTGAAGGTGACAAAAATACATTGAAGTTTTGACAAACAGACAGGATGAGGCAAATGGAGAGACAATAGTGTCGAGTGAATGAGTGACATCTTTTCGGACTATGGCGACTTTACTTTTCACGCTCTGCCCAAAGATATGCCCTCGGTGTACTGTTTGCTGATGCTGAAACCTGAGCTGTTTTCTTGGCAAGTTTGTTTTCTCAGTTGTGGTTTACTATTGCCTACCACTCTCAGAAACATGGCAAGGGAGTTGGTTCCAAGTCTACCTTGGACAGAATGGGAATTTAACCTGCACTGTTGGCATTATTCTAAATCACATACTGCACATCAAACAACTGAGCTAATGGTAATGACTTCAATGTGAAGACCGTAAGGCATAGGAACAGAAGTAGGCTATTTCTGATGGAAAACCTAAGAAGACAATGGTTCAGTTGAAAGGTGAGATGAAGAGAACACCAAGATTTCAAGCTGTCTGCTTGAGGGAATGTTTGGATTGCAAATGAAAAACTGAGATCTTCAGGATTTTGAGATGCAGATGTTGGACTGGGGTGTACAAAGTTAAAAATCACACAACACCAGGTTATAGTCCAACAGGTTTAATTGGAAGCACATGAGCTTTCAGAGTGATGCTCCTTCATCAGGTGATAATGGAGGGTTCAATCCTAACACACAGAATTTATAGCAAAAATTTACAGTATGATGTAACTGAAATTATGCATTGAAAAGTTGATTGTTAATTTTTCAATGTATAATTTCAGTTCCATCACACTGTAAATTTTTGCTATAAATTCTGTGTTACGATTGAGCCCTCCACTATCACCTGATGAAGGAGCGTCGCACCGAAAGCTAGTGTGCTTCCAATTAAACCTGTTGGACTATAACTTGGTGTTGTATGATTTTTAACTGAGATCTTCAGTACAGTGTTATATTTTCATACTCTGACGTGCGCTGTGAAGACCTTAACAGCACTTGTATTTTTGAAAACAAATACTGTATAAGGATTTTTTTCCAGTCTATCATAAACTTATGAATTGTTAACAAGTCAACTCTTCCAGGATGCACATGGGCAAATGCGATCCAGTGTTCTGTTAATGCTCATTTTAATTAATGCAGCTTAATGTATTGTTAGCACTCGATGTGTAGAGGAGTTTCACCTATACACCTTAAACATTCATCCCCTTCACTACTGACATAAAGTAACAGCAGTGTGTACCATCTGCAAAATATACCCCAACACTTACCAAGACTCCATCAACGCACCTCCCAACCTGTGACGTCTGCTACTTCAAAGTACAGTGGCAGTAGATCCATTGGAGTATTATTAGATATAAATGCCCCTTTACAATACTGACTTGAAATTGTATTACTGCGCCTTCACTGTCATTGGGTCAAAATCCTGAAGTTCCCTTTATTATATCCGTATGGGTATATTAAGCCCTATGAACTGCATGGTTCAGCAAGTATCTCACGACCAATTTCTCAAGGACAATTCAAGATTGTCAAATTGGCCCAGCCAGTGAAACCCATGTCTTATAATTTTTTTTTCAAAAATGCGGTCATCATCTTCGAAAAAGAAATAGGAAAAGAAAGATAATGAAATTCCAAATTCTAAGTGCAAATCTGTTTTTAGTTTCAGACAGCACATGAACTATTCAATCTTTTTTTTTCCAGAATACCTGCCTTTTTGGTCTAACTTTCTCTGAAGTCCAAAATGTTATAGAACAAGTTGGTATTACTGGATGTAATTTTTTCTTTATTCGTTCATGGGATGAGGTCATCACTGGCCAGGCAGCATTTATTGCCCATCCCTAATTGCCCAGAGGGCAGTTAAAAGTCAACAACATTTCTGTGGGTCTGGAGTTACATGTAGACCAGACCAGGTAAGGGCAGCAGTTTCCTACATGTAGACCAGACCAGGTAAGGGCAGCAGTTTCCTTCCCTAAAGGACATTAGTGAACCCCATGGGTTTTTCTGATAATCAATGATGGATTCACAGTCATCATCAGACTCTTTAATTACAGATATTTATTACATTCAAGTTCCACCATCTGCTGTGGTGGGTTACCTGGGTCTCTGGTTTCACAGTCCAGCGGTAATACCACTAGGCCATTACCTCCCCTCATTTTTACTGAACGTTAGAAAAAAGCAAATGTTTTGAATTTGCAGCTCATTTTATATCACCCCTGATTTTTATTTTCATGGACTTAGCCAAACATCAAATAGCCAAAACCGATGCAAGCTTCTCTCTCTCTGCCATGGATCTGCAATGTTTTGACATTATGCACTGTTTTATTGAAAATGAAGGTAAAGAAACTCTGTAGTTTCTGGTCCAATTACAATGGTATTGCTTGAATGATCTTTCTTAGAGGCAAAACAACCAAAGGCAACCTGAGGAAAAAGATAACATGAACTGTGGTTAGGATCTAGAATGCACACCTTGCAAGTGTGACTGAGGCAGATTCAATTATAGTTTTCAAAAGGGAATTCATTACTTATTTGATGAGGAAAGGAGTGTAGTTTTAAGAGATCAATGGAACTAGCTGAGTTCCAATGCAGAGAGCTGTCATGAATATGACATGCGAAAATTCTTATTCTATGCGGTAAACTGTTCTATAGTTCTACACTTCCAAAACTTAGTTGGCTGGATGTCTGGTTTGTGATGCAGAGTATTACCAACAGTGTGGTTAAACTCCCATACAGCTGATGTTACAATGAAGGACTCTCCTTCTCAACTTGTTTCTCCCTTGCCTGAGGCATAGTGACCCTCTCATTAAGCTACCACCAATTGTTTCTCTCTAATGAGAAAGCAGTCCCATGGTCCTCTGGGTCTATAGTTACTTTATCTTTAATATCTATCAAAAAGGTTATGGCTGATATACTAATATGTGAAGGATACTACTGCAACCTTTCTTCCACACTGAAAATGTAATTTTCCTTTAATGTATCCAGATAGTTTTTCATTTATTAACATGTATTTTTCCAACTTTTAATAAACACTTGGTCTGATTTAATGCCAACAGGAGTGTTCCCACTGTAATGTTATGTCAGTTAGACTGTGATTACAGGATTTACACTGGTCCCTTTTCTTCCCCTTTTGAAGAGAAGTTAAATATTTGCAGTCCTTCAGTCTGATGTGATGTGATATATTGACAATCCATCACTATCACCGTGTGATACTTATGTTAGCCTCAGTGACATAAATATGAATGAGATCTGGATCACATAGTACTGAAAAATCTAATAAACTTTTACTCTTTGCTCCTGATGTTCAAATATGTACATTATGGTCACAGACACTTGCAAGACAGGGCTCATGCCAAGATATTCAGGTTTACTACAGTACTCTTTTCTCAACATGTTATGCTGCAAGAGGTCAAAGTGCATCATTTGGTCATTTCACAAAATGGTGATATCATGGGCATATACCACGTCCCTTAAAGGTATTTTACAAATCTCTTTCAAGACATAACACAACATCCACTTTTTTTTTCAAAGAAAAGAAATATCAAACAGATTTACAGCAGTGTATGTAGGTATATGTTGTTAATTCAATCATGCTTGCTAAAACTGACTTATAAACACAGAGTTAACAAATTAAGCAATTCAAACTTTGATATAATATTTTAGAATTTTGACAACTAGTTCTGATATAGCGATTATATGCCTATCTAGAGAGATATATATGTTATTCTCAGATGTTCTTAACTTTGGTGGTCCTACTGTCAGTTGCTAATGTTCAACATCATTGAACACTACCTTGTTGCATGGATACATGATTGGCATGCTGCATGTTCGGCCTGAGATAACTTCTGTTCCTTTGCAATATAGCATCGTAACCTTAAATACTTTAAATGACCTGGGCTGATTGTATATTGTAGAAACCTTTGCTGGTTTCCAAGTATTTGTGATTCTCGCTCTCTGTCTGGTGCATAGTTGTGGTAGTTCCTCACTTGTTTGTTTACCTGAATTTGAAGAGGGTAGTCCTGTACTCTTTTATTTCTCACCAATGTGGGTGTTGTTGGAATCTCATAAATGGTTATGATGCTGAAATCTGTGGCAACTAGCAATCCTACTGCTGCTGAACCATTGGTATCTACTTGGTAGATTTCCAAAATCGAAGCTGAGCTTGCATTTTGGCATTTCAATATGGTTGTGCCACTGTGTAGAACTGATGATTCATTGTATGCTGTGATGTGGACTTTTGTGTGTTTATCATGGAATTCCGCTCACTAGAGTAGATGACTTTTAGCATGTGTAGTAGTAATAAGTTGGCATGAACTGATGTTTCAATTTTGCCCCTGGAAGTTTTTCAATATATCTTTTGAGAACGTAATGCATTGATGGTCATAAAAGCTTTTGCTCATCTGATGCCATAATGTGTATAGTTGATGATATGAGAGTTGGTTCTCTTTCAAAGATTGCTCTTACATTTGTTGACTGTTCACTTTGTGAATATCTGGATGACTTTTCAAGCTCCCAACATTATCCAGCTTTTTCACCACTTGGGTCTTGTTCCAGGTCTGGTTTGTCTTTTGATGTTGGACTTTCTGCACATGCATGCCCAGTGTCCTCTTGATTCACAGGCTTTGCAAACATGTAGAAATTCTGAGCAACTTCTGGGTTGGTGTGACAAGCCATATTGAAGGCAGATGTTGCTGGTTTGATGCACTTTGCTGTATGCATCCAAGGCAGGAATTGATGGCTGGCTAGCTACTACGGCTTTTTGCTGACATCAATCTTCCAGCAAGGCATCAATTTTAAGGCTTTTTTTTTTCACACAAGCTTTTTCCTGAAAGCTTTGATCTCATTAGAGGCGATTAACAACTTGAATAGCCTCTCTGAGTTCTTCTTTGGAGAAATCACACTCATGCCCTGTGCTGTGGCACAAAGTCATCAGTAGATTCTTGGGGTTTTTTTGTCAGTACAACTTGAGCTGGAGTCAAATAGCTTAGAAGCTAAGTGTATTTTGAGATGATTCTCAAGTACTTTCCAGATATTTCTTGGATTTTCTTTTATTCCTCAGTAAGACCAGATGTGTTTAGTGTGTGTTGCCCCTCCTTGCTGGATAGCAATTAATGCTTTAAGAGATATCCTCTTGGTATCATTTATTAAATTGTCAAGGAAACCTGCATAAATTATTTAAGTAGTTCTAGTATAGTAAAGATTTCATTCACAGCTCAATACATAGTCAAGGGATTGCTTTCATTTTTTGTTAATGATTTGTGGCTTCTTGTTAGTGGCGTGCAGTGCACAGCTTGTTTGCTCTTTTCTTTTACTTAATTTATTGTTCTGCCTGTTCACATTTTCTTCTTTTGCTTTTTTTTTATTGTGACCTCTTTAAGAGGTTTTGTTAAACGTGGCACCATGTCTTTGAGAAATAAAGGTCTGTAGTAGCACGTTTCAGCCACGAGAGGGAGATTATACCAACTAAGGAGTGATGACATCACACTAGCTATAACACTGAGTTGAATGGCAAACAAATGGAACAAATTGACTACTGCACACAGGTAAGCTTCTCTAGGTTAGAATTCCTTTTAAAGTGAATAAAACACCATTTTCTCAAACAGGAGCTCTATTGTTAAACTCTTAATATCTTTTGACTGTCAATGGTAGTTTTAAGCCTGTAGGAAACCTTTGGCTATCAATTTTACTTTTAAAACTGTAAGAAACCTTTTTTTTAAAATTTTGTAAACATGATGAACAACTTTAAGCTTGACATAAATTTAACTTGACGGAAAAGTAAATCTTGCCTCTGGTTATTTAAATTGGAAATCCTGTTTTCAGAAAATCTTATAGATATACAAATGATTAATAGTCATATACTCTTCAGTGAGGATTCTTTTGTAAGGAGTTATAGAGTCAAAGAGATGTACAGCATGGAAACAGATCCTTCGGTCCAATCCATCCATGCCGACCAGATATCCCAACCCAATCTAGTCCCACCTGCTAGCACTCGGCCCATATCCCTCCAACCCTTCCTATTCATACACCCATCCAAATGCCTTTTAAATGTTGCAATTGTACCAGCCTCCACCACTTTCTCTGGCAGCTCATTCCATATACGTACCACCCTCTGTGTGAAAAAGTTTCCCCTTAGGTCTCTTTTATATCTTTCCCCTCTCACCCTAACCTATGCCCTCTAGTTCTGCACTCCACGATCCCAGGGAAAAGGACTTTGTCTATTTATCCTATCCATGCCCCTCATAATTTTGTAAACCTCTATAAGGTCACCTCTCAGCCTCTGACGCTCCAGGGAAAAAAGCTTCAGCCTCTCCCTATAGCTCAAATCCTCCAACCCTGGCAACATCCTTGTAAATCTTTTCTGAACCCTTTCAAGTTTCACAACATCTTTCCGATAGGAAGGAGACCAGAATTGCATGCAATATTTCAGCACGGGGTTAGAGACAGAGTAAATCTCACTCTACACTGTCCCATCTAACACTGCTTACAATCACATTGCCACCATGATGTGATGTAATGAGATATTCTGATCCGCAACAATCATGCTGGAACACCTATTGTTGGTTCCCCTGATATACAGACCTGGCTAGTTTGTGTGAAATGTGAGCCATATTACAGCTCCTGCTATTTACACACACACACCACAATCATGGGCAATTGAGTGTCTGGCATATGTTTTTCAGTGTCTCATGCTGCAAAAGAGCAGAGCTCAATAAATTGGAGTCTGAATTTTATGCCATTATGTCATATGCAGTGACAAAGTGATAACGTCACAAATATTTCCCTAAAATGTTTATCATACACATGCAGCAAGACATAATATCATCATCTGGTACCATTCCTATTTCTAATAGGAATTATAAAACTGTTGCCAGTGTCTTTGAATTTCCAGCCTTAGCATCTCGCGATTCATCCTATCTGAAGAGAGTAACTTTTCAACTGCAAGTTCTGGTGATTTTTTAAGTACCTTATCTTTGGTGTTTCTAATTTCTCTACACTGTGATATTGACAGTGTTATTTTCTTTGAAGATAGATGCAATATATATTTACTTATTACCTCAGTCATTCCCTCTGCCCCCAAGTAAAAACATTCTGTTTGGATCCTAATATTTCTCACCTTTCCTTTGACTAAACCTCATGCTACTTACATTTTCTTTAAAAGACTGCTGTGTTTTTTTTTGGTATTGACTGCTAATCTAATCTCATGCACTCTCGTAAAGTCTCTTGTCTTTTTTTCATCTCCGTTTACTCTTATTTTTATTCAGTTTGGTTCTGTACTGAATTACTAGCTCAACGTTTATCATACACTTCCTTTCCTGTGTCATTTTAATGGGGGGTTCTTTTAGAGAAAGTGTGAAAACAGACATTAAATAGATGTGTTATTAAGACATGCCTGTCGCAAAAGTCTGCTTTTAGCCTGCAATCCTGGCCTAATTGATGCTTACTATGATTTAACTATAGCTGTAGGTGCAATGAAACACCTGCCCATTTAACACTTCTGCACCAATTAGGAAGAATTTTCATGCAACAGTATACATAGGAAGACTCTTCTGTACATTTCTACTCAAGTTGTTTTACTAACGTCAGCTCTGGCTGACAGACTAAATCATGTCAGTCTGGTTCAAGGACTGGAAAAGGATTTATGAGTTCTAAGGTGCAGTAGAGGAGGTTCTTTTTGAAGGAGGTTCAGAGGAAGAAGGACACCTAGTAGCTGCAGGAGGAAGCAAACGACAAAAAAAATGATGGATATGTCAGCAGATCACCAAGTTGGGAGCCCTGCCCCAATTAAATGGCTACAATACCAAAACAAATATAATTTAGCATAAATAGTCAAAGTAATATCCCTTCTCACAAACAGTTTTCTTTACCTGTATCACCTCCAACAACATAGCCTTAATATACTTCAACTTTCATTGAATTGTACATTGACGCGTTCCATTCTGTTACTGTATTCATAGGTACTACTCACATCTGAGACATGACAAATCTTCTGGAGTGTAGAAGGGTGAGAGACCTATGAGAAGTTTCTAAAATAATCAAAAGTATAGATAGACTTAATGGCGGTTGTACTTTCCCTAGGACGGGCAATTTAAAGACGAGGGGGCACATTTTGAAGGTTACAGGAGAGAGATTTTAAAAAGACATGGGGCAATTTTTTTATACACAGGGTGGTTCACCTGTGGAATGAACTTAATGAGGAAGTGGTAGATGTGGGTACAATTGCAACATTTCAAAGACATTTGGATAAGTATTTGAATAGGAAAGATTTGCAGGGATATGGGCCAGGAGCAGGCAGGTAGGACTACTTTATTTTGAGGTAATGTTCAGCATGATCTGATTGGACCAAAGAGTCTATTTCTGTGCTGTATGACTCTATAACTCTATGTGAGATATGTTCCAGCACAGGATAACTGGTAGATGAACCTGGCCAGAGGTGGCAGTGGTGGGGTAATTGGAAGCTGAGTACCAGGTTCGAAGACCATGGATCAATTGGGTGGTCTCGCATCTGGAAGGAGGAGGCTACTTCACTTTCCTTACAGATTCACAATTATTCCAAATTGCTAAACATCCAAAGCTATTCTGACTCCAAATGTCCATCTGATCCTATCACACACATCCTGTTGTTCTTGTAGAGACCATCACTATTTTTCTTTTATTTTGCTCATTTTTTTTGTTTTGGAACTGAGGTGAAGTTAAGAATTGGAGACATCGAGTGATACAGCTTGGAAACAGGCCCTTCAGCCCAACTCGTCCATGCTGACCAGTCCCATTTGCCTGCATTTGGCCCATATCCCTCTAAGCCTTTTTCTATCCATGTACCTGTCCAAATATCTTTTAAATGTTGTAATTGTAGCTGTCTCTACCACATCTTCTGATAGCTCATTCCATATATACACCATACTCTTTGCAAAAAAAAGTTGCCCCGGTCCCTTTTAAATCTTTACCCTCTCACCTTAAACTTATGCTCCCTAATTTTGGTCTCCCCTACCCTGGGGAAAAGATCTTGGCTATTCAACTTATCTATACTCCTCATGATTTTATAAACCTCTATAAGGTCACTCCTCAATATCCAATGTTGCAGGGGAGAAAAGTCCCAGATGATCCAACCTCTCCTTATAACAGCTGAAAATGTGTTGCTGGAAAAGCACAGCAGGTCAGGCAGCATCCAAGGAGCAGGAGAATTGACGTTTCGGGCATGAGCCCTTCTTCAGGAAGGGCTCATGCCCGAAACGTTGATTTCCCCTGCTCCTTGGATGCTGCCTGACCTGCTGTGCTTTTCCAGCAACACATTTTAACTCTGATCTCCAGCATCTGCAGTCTCACTTTCTCCTTATAACACAAAGCTTCCAGTCCCGGTAACATCATTGTAAATCATTTTTGCACCCTTTCCAGTTTAATAACAAGCTTGCTATAACAGGGCAACCAGTGACAGACAAAGATGAGGAAGAATTCCTGAGATGTGTGCAGGAGAATTTTCTTGATCAGTGTGCTTCCAACTCTATTCTGTACCTGATTCTTGGTAATATGGGGGGCCAAGTGTACTGTATTTCAGTGTTAGATCATTAAACATGAGATAATTCAGTTTAGATATTCTTACAAAGTGTAAGTGATGTGCCATGGTATAGGGTCCTTGGGGTGCAATGTTAGTGTCGCTACTTCTGGACCAGGGAACCAGGTTGAAGTCCCACTATTCCAGAGTCGTGTAATAACATCTCTGAACAGATTAATTAAAAAAAAATCAAGAAGGGTAATGGAGAGTATCTGAATTTTGAATGACTGAAGATATAAAGGACAATTTCCTTTGCATATTTCAGATACCTTACAGCATCTTAGGTGGCTTAGATAGGGTCTGGGAATGTAATGCCTGGTTTGCTTTTGTTTCGTACAACATGTGAATTTGGTGAAGGAATTGAAGTGTGCATGAGAAATGGCTGTCCCAAGGATGATGGCCAATTAAAGTGGTTTCTAATTCTCATTAATATCTGAAACACATTTTTCTGGCTCGCACTGCAATTAATAGCCTCAATCCATATCCAGTTTTCCAATTTAAATTATATGGTTCCTTAGGTTGGGATTGCTAAGGTCACATTGATATGCTTTTTAATTCATTCATAGAATGACGGCATCACTGGTTAGGCCAGCATTTATTGTTGTTAAGAATCAACTACATTACTGTGGGTCTGAAGTCACATGTCGACCAGACTAGGTAAGGATGGCAGTGTCCTTCCCTAAATGGCATTACTGAACCAGATGGGTTTTGCCAATGGATTTGTGGTCATCATTAGACTCTTAATCTCAGTTTTTAAAAAAAATTGAGTTCAAATTCCACGATTTGCCACGTTGGGATTAGATCCCAAGTGTCCAGAACATATCCTGGGTTTCTGAGTCCACCAATAATACCACTGGGCTGTTGCCTCCTCTTCACATCCCAGTGATGGTGGTGTGAGATTTCTTTTTTTAATTGATATCTTTAGTGATAATGGACATTTTGCTGGACTGAGGGGAATGAAACTCCTTAATGGAAGCATAAATACACAAAATTATACAGCGTAACCGTGACATCGTTTCAAAGTCAAGCTACTTTGTAACAATCGAACAGGGGTAATGCGAACAAGGCTCAAGTGGAATAATTATACACTGAAAACCAATGGGATTTTGCTTTCAAACATGGATTGGAAACAAAACAGCACATTCCAAAGTGCTCAACTATTTCTAATTATAGATGAAATTACACTGTGGTAGATGAACAGTAATGGTGCATTGTGATAAATTCCACAAAAGCTCAAGTGCTCTTTTTCTCAAAACAATCTGAGGCTGAAAATGAAGACCATGACTGTCGTGGAGTGGGGGGTAGGGGGCGATGACATCAGAGTTAATTAAAAGGATTACAGATGATTAACCCTTCATCCCCACCCTAATCGCATGCTGCCTGCCTTTCAATTTCCCTTTCAGTCTTTCTTGGGTCAAACAGCAGACGTGCAGTACAAAGTATTCACAACATAAATGTAGTCTCAGGAGAGGCCTGCAACATAATGGGGCACCACAAACTCACCGATCTTGACTGGCCTTGGATTTGTTATCTTCATGGGAAATCTTAACAAGCACAGGTGGGGAAGAAGGAAACAAAGAGGACCTGCTGGTCAAGTAAGTATCAGACAAGTGCTTCTTCCTCCTCCTTGTGCTGTGTTAATAATAAGGTAACCATTTCCTCCATAATGAATATTTCCTTCTCCTTTTTCTGGCTGTCTAATTTCATTCATTGAACTTGGGCAAGCTCCTCCTGACATAAGCCACCACTCTGCAAAAAAGTGATTTAAATGAAATGCTTTTCCATTGACTAAAGAGGAAGCAAAATCCCCTGTTGCGGGAGAGCAAAAGCACAATCTAAGTTCTGTCAATTCAATGAGGAAAATTGCGTTTTCTAGTCAGTTTGTTTTTTATCAGTGAGTCAAGTGGGAGCAAATAATGTATTAAAAATTAAACCTTGCAATGGCAAAATAATGATTGGGTGTAAAGTGCTAGTGATCTGCTTCTGTGTTACTTATATCAGGAATACACACTCCAGTCAGCTTACATTTTCAGTCGTATACTCAAAAGAAACAAGGCTTTGCTTTTCTACAATAGTATGAAGGAACTATTTACTTTGCACTTTTATGTTCTTGTAAATATCATTCGTGAAAGTATGTAACTGTTAACACAGCATCCTCAATTGACATTTATCGAGTGGAAAACAAAACTGACAAAATCACCTTGGACTGAATATTAGATTGTATCAATATCAGTTGTTGTGTGCTAATTAGCACAAATTACTGGAGTCATTTGTGTGTGCACTGCATTGAAGTGCACAAGCCAAATGGATCAGCCAACAACAATCATAAGATTGCAGGGACAGGACAGATAGTTGAGTACTTAATTCTTGTTTGAGCTTGTGTTGGGGTTTAGGATGTACTGAAAATTCATGTACACAGATTAACTAAAGTTGGAATTTTGACTTTCCCTTTACTGTGAGAAAGAGCAATACTTTGGAATTTATTTGAACCATAACTGACACAATACTCTGCCAGTGGAAGGTGACAATGACACTGGAAAATTTTAGTATCTGGTTTGAATCATAGTACTCCTCTATGATCAAATTTCAAATATACTAAGCCAAGATTCTATGATCAATGTAGAATCTTTTGTTGAGTGGCATGATAGCACAGTAGCCAAACGAGTCTATTACTCATATGCCAGCATTGAGTTTTGAGAAAGAAGATTCAATTCCCATTTCATGTGCTTGAATGCAAAATTCAGGTTGACTCTCTGATGTATTACTGAGAGAGAGAGAGCTCACTGCTATAAATGTCTTTTTAGGGTGAAAATTTAAATTGCGATGCCATCTGACTTTCAAATGTATACAAAATACACGATGACAATATGTGTGGAAAAGGAGCCCAGAGGTTATCCCCCATGTCTAAATTTTTGTATGCAAATGAAATTCTTTGAAAGAAACTTAGGAGAAAGAGACAACCGAGTGGCTCTTGTTGTACGCTGGTAGGGTTCTGCAGTATGTCAAACATATCTAAACAGGTTGTTGAAAGGAGACAATATTTACAAGGTGGAACTGCCATATTAGAGCCCACCTTGGGTCACAAGAGTTTGTATCTTTCTGTACCCTCTTTAAGGTAAACAAATAGAAAAAGAAGAAAGAGAGAGAATAAAGTGTGAGGATGAGGGATGTGTCTATGACCTTTTGATATTCACCCTTGATGTAGTGAGGGGGAGAGCGTTAGAAGGTAAAGGGTGAGATGAGTGAGAGCAGAGCATGAAGGAGAGTTGGTAAAGAATGTTTAACCAGTGGTTTGAATGGAAAATAATAGTAGAAACTTGATAGGAAGATTTTGATTGGGAATGGTAATAGGCAATGGGAGAGTGAGGGAATAGTAAATAAAATGGGACTGAAGGTATGATGAGGGCAAGTGATTGGATGAGAAAAAGAGCAATGGACTAAAGAGTTCTGCATTCTCCTTTTGAACTTCACCTGTAATGTAGGCTGCAGACATAATGGGCCTTTCCTCTATGATGTTGTCCTTTAGTACTCAGCACCTCTGAACAAAGACAGCAGAGGATTTCTGCTGTAGGTAGGAAAGGCCATAACTCCATAGGTCCCACTGGAGGAGTTTTTTCCTGTGATTTCTCAGGACTCTGCCCATGGCCATTTTGAATTTATTATTTCTATTCTGAATACTGTCCCATCTTGTCAAGGTTTACTGTTTGCCTTAGCAGTGTTCACCCCTCCAGTGACACTGTTGAACCTTCCTGGACGGGGTTGGTAGTATCAGGAGCCATTCACATCTTTAATTAGACTGTGAGCCCAGAGGTAGCCAAATGAGGCTATCTCAAGTGAAATTGTGAAACCAGTCAACTAGCAACAAGTCTAGTTGACTGATTTGTTCCTAATATCAGCGTTACAAAACCCATTGTAAAATGCAGCCCACTGTTCTTCATTCAGGTTTAGATAGGAAAACTCAATGCCCGTGGTGGGTAAGGTCTTTTGATGACAGTCCCCTTATTCCTCCTCCCACTTTGATCAGCTTTCCCTGCTCCATGTACCTCTGCTCATACTCTCGAGAACATAGAACATAGCAGTGCAGTACAGGCCCTTCGGCTCTCGATGCTGCATCACCCTGTGAAACCAATCTGAAGCCCATCTAACCTACACTATTCCACTCTCATCCATGTGCCTATCCACTGACCATTTAAATACCCATGAAGTTGGTGAGTTTACTACTGTTGAAGGCAGTGTATTCAACACCCCTACTACTCTGAGTAAAGAAACTACCTCTGACGTCTGTCCGATATCTATCACCCTCAATTTGAAGGTATACCCCTTGTGCTAGCCATCACCATCTGAGGAAAAAGCCTCTCACTGTCCACCGATATAACCCTCTGATTATCTTATATGTCCCAATTAAGTCACCTCCCAACCTTCTCTCTGTCATGTTGTAAATCATTGGAATTCATCTTACTCCATATAAGGCTGAAGGGCCTGTTTTCACACTGTAGAGAATCTAATCTAATCTAAAAAAAACTAACTGTGTAAAACCCCAAAGTAAATATCAAGTCCTTCGTCATGTGCCACACACTGTAAACATCAATAACTTTTACCAACACTGTAAACTTCTCATGCCACCTTGATATGCAAAACAGTGAATGCAAATCTGTCAGTAATTAAACTGAAAATAATCTGGCGATCTCTTCTAATTGCCCTGGTTATGGGGATCCGTCTTGTTGTTGAAGATGTGTTTGGATATGTGAGATTATAAAGCTGTAAATCCCAGATTGGCAATGCTGGTAGGTCAGCATTTTACACTCACTGGTGTCACAGTCTGCCTAATCTGGATGTTTCCAGGAGCTTACTCCCTAGGCAAACACCTACACTGCCATTAGAGTCACATTCAGGATGTTAGCACTGTGCCTGCCTGGTGTGATACCATATTTGAATCAAACTGGTGCATGAACTACTGAAAAACCAGATGCTATAAAGCTGATTTTGTGCTTTAGAATAAAGAACCGTTATCCTTCACCTTCATGATAACTGACTTCAAATTCAGCCTGGGAATGGATGACATAAGATTAGCTCTCTGATACGAGTCACAGAGTGCACTGAGTTCTGACAAGTTCAGACTAATCTCAAATGGAGCTCAGTCAAAAGCATTAAGCCAACCCCTCATTGAAAAGCTAACAGATGATAGAAACTGTAAAAGTCCGTGAAGGAGGTGTCTGGTAGCGGTGTGAAGCTGAATAATTATTTTGAGGTGTACACCATCTCTCACAACTTTTCCTATAAACAAACAGTGTCAGAATGTTTGGGCTATGAAACTATCACATAAGAAACAGTGCCTCATGAATATTACCTTTCTAAGCTGAAAGTTGTCCATTGGTCTTCGAGCATTTTAGCAAAGAATCTATGGTTGAATCATTATGTTTGCTGCATGTCTATTACAGTGATTGCATTACACACCAGAGTCTAAGTTTATGTAACTTACTTATCTACTCTATGTTTCCATGTATGACTAAGGAATGTCATGAGGACAGCATTAGAAGTGCAAAGTTTGTTAGTGTTAATGACAGGAGAAAGTTAGGACTGCAGATGCTGGAGATCAGAGCTGAAAATGTGATGCTGGAAAAGCACAGTAGGTCAAGCGGCATCCAAGGAGCAGGAGAATTGACGTTTCGGGCATAAGTCCTTCTTCAGAAATGAGGAAAGTGTGCCAAGCAGGCTAAGATAAAAGCTAGGGAGGAGGGACGTGGGGGAGGGGCGTTGGAAATGCGATAGGTGGAAGGAGGTTAAGGTGAGGGTGATAGGCTGGAGTGGGGGTGGGGGCAGAGAGGTCAGGAAGAAGATTGCAGGTTAGGAAGGTGGTGCTGAGTTCGAGGATTGGGATTGAGACAAGGTGGGGGGAGGGGAAATGAAGAAACTGGAGAAATCTGAGTTCATCCCTTGTGGTTGGTGGGTTCCTAGGCGGAAGATGAAGCGCTCTTCCTCCAGCCATCGTGTTGCTATGGTCTGGCGATGGTGGAGTCCAAGGAACTGCATGTCCTTGGTGGAGTGGGAGGGGGAGTTGAAGTGTTGAGCCAATATTGAAGTGTTAATGACATCCAATTGTTTTTGGGTGGCACAGTGGCTCAGTGGTTAGCACTGCTGCCTCACAGCACTAGGGACCCAGGTTCAATTCCAGCCTTGGGTGACTGTGTGGAGTTTGCACATTCTCCCCCCTGTGTCTGTGTGGGTTTCCTCCGGGTGCTCTACTTTCCTCCCACAGTCCAAAGATGTGCAGGTTAGGTGAATTGGCCATACTAAATTGCCTGTAGTGTTAGGTGCATTCGTCGGAGGGAAATGGATCTGGGTGGGTTACTCTTTGAAGGGTTGGTGTGGACTTGTTGGGCCAAAGGGCCTGTTTCCACACTGTAGGGAATCTAACCTAATCTAATCACCAAGATGTAAAATAGATGATGAGCTAAAATTACAAGTTGCATTTTTGGGAAGTTTGATGCATAGATTAGGATCTCTTAAAAAAAATTGTTAACGGTGGGTTGACATTCCCTATTATATTCCCTGATGAAGGGCTTTTGCCCGAAACATCGATTTTACTGTTCCTCGGATGCTGCCTGATCTGCTGTGCTCTTCCAGCACAACTAATCCAGAATCTGGTTTCCAGCATCTGCAGTCATTGTTTTTACCTATTCCCTATTATATACACATGACATTCTTTACATTAGTCTTGTGCTAATACAGGTGTCACATGTCCATGTCCATACTAAGTAATGATTTGGAGATGCCGGTGTTGGACTGGGGTGTACAAAGTTAAAAATCACACAACACCAGGTTATAGTCCAACAGGTTTAATTGGAAGCACACTAGCTTTTGGAGTGACGCTCCTTCATCAGGTGATAGCTTTCGGAGCAACGCTCCGAAAGCTATCACCTGATGAAGGAGCGTCACTCCGAAAGCTAGTGTGCTTCCAATTAAACCTGTTGGACTATAACCTGGTGTTGTGTGATTTTTAACTTCATACTGAGTAACTTATGGAATAATACTTAGCTGAGTGTAAAGACTTTGGCATTATGTTTTTTTTTAAAATTCAGGCTTATCATTATAACACCACCTGCCATGAAAACTTGGTTCCACTAGATTGTTTTCTTGAAAACCCCAAAGCAAATTTATAGATTTAGAAAAGGTTTTGTCAGCAATTCAAAATGAAGTGTGACTAGAGAATAGCTTTAAGTTACATGGAAGAAGTCTGTTATGCAGTATAAATGTTCAGATGACTAGAAGTTATGGCAAATTATTAAGAATGTGCAATTTAATCATAGTAATGGCCTTCAGATTCAAGCATATACCTTTTTCTGGTACAGGTAATGCCCAGATTTCCTTGCTGAATCATGAACACTCCAGCTTGCAATAATACCAGAATATGATAAGTGCTAGAAACTTGATACTATATAGTATTTTTTTGTTTTCTATCATGATCAGTGTACCACTATCATGATATGTACCACTCTACCATGCACCTTAAACCCTGCAGTAAGAAATATCTTTTGTTTGATTGCATAGTAGCATTATAGATAGGTGGTAAAGTACTTAAATATCTGACATTTCAGATTCTAAATCACTTTACAGCTCAACTTCAATCGCAGTCAGGTAGACAAACAAAGGCATTTTAATGATTGTCCTGGCAATACATTCTACAAAATGTAGCTCTTCAAATTTGGATGTCCATATGTCAAGCTGTTGTTTGGGACACCCACGAATATCTCACACAGCTTCTACATTGTTGCAAGCTGCAGATCCTGCCAAGTTAACTCATTAAATAGTATTGAGCGAGTTGATAAAATTTTAAAGTAAACATGGATAGATGTTTGTGAGGCAACGGCACCAAGATTTCCAGAACTAATGCAGTTAAATGTGGCTAAGATACAGATCATCCATAATCTAATCAAATAGCACAAAGTATTCAAAGTAATGTATTGTCTTTTCTTCTTCCTATATGAAAACAATAAAATGTGTTTTGTAGTTTCCCATTTTCTAATATTAATGCATTCCTTAATAAAGATTTCCTTTGGCATAATCTCCCAGTAGAACTCCTAACTCTGGCGAGAAGCCAGATGGTGGAAATGATCCAGATGTGTAAAGTGAATATGGGCCACTGCACAATGACGTGATAAGAATTCTACTTTGTTCTCAATGGACCTGAACCTCCACTTCCTTCCCTCATAAAGATTGTTCTAAAGTCTCAGTTTTAGTAGCAGTTAAGAAACTGAGCACTAATTGTGATACTTAAGTAGCTGAAGGAACAGTTGGCATGCAGCTACAAAATAGTGGGCGATGTTCAGTGTAGTTATTGGAATGAATTAGGTGTTAATTTAACAGAACAGTAACCTTGGATGTGAAAAATCTCAGTATAATTCGAGGTGTAATTTCTGCCCTTAATGTTACTTTCAGCTATTGTGCCATTATCCAGACATTGCTGTCTAATATATAAAGCAGAACCAAGCCCTTTGGTGCTCTCCCAATTGCAAATCAAGTGAATTGTTTGGCGAGCATCAAAGTTCAATAAAATGTTATCATATTATACCAATATTTGCACACTATAATGGATTTTACCTGGCTGACTGTCTGACCACTAAATTCAGCTTAGTACTGGTCCAAATGGTTGGTCCTGAGTTAGCTGGTTAACCTAACATTATTTCCACTATTAGCTCAGATATGAGTTAACACACACAGCACGGTTGTGTAAACCATTGTTAAAAAAAAACATTGGGGTTAGATTGAACTGAACCTTTCTACATTAACAAAGCAATGCAAACGTTATTAGTAAATATTGCATGCAGTATCAATCATAAAAATTAACTTAAAAAGCAGAACTTAGACACAATGAACAACAACAGTTTGCTATAAAATGGCATTTACTGTTAGCTAGATCTATGAAGGGGTTTTGCCCGAAACGTCGATTTTACTGCTCCTCGGATGCTGCCTGAACTGCTGTGCTTTTCCAGCACCACTCTAATCTAGATTTAATCTGAACTAACTGCAAGTTGCTGCAAGTGAGAAGAGGTATATTAGGTTCACATTACTATATCTTCCTATGCCATTTAGTACAGACGAAAAGCCTGGAAGCTTACCTTGTTGTCAGCAGGCCTCAGTCAAGACAAGGGGAATAATATTTGAAGATCAGGAAAAGGCATGTCCAGCTTCCAATATTAATCTAGGTCTGTTGGGGTGATCAGAGTCAGAATCCTCTCCTCATAACAGGTGAGGAGCTGAATGATGGGCAGTACGCCACTTGTCTTGACTCTTCCTGCTCTATTGTCTGCTGTTTTGCTCATGGAATGAGGGGGAGATAGGTAGTATAGGATATAAAAGTGGGTGGCACAGCTAATACTTTCAGTGCAGGTGGGGAACTATCCCAAGCAAGTGAGTAGGCCATGAAGAGGACTTGCTGGGTCTGTGGTTTCTCAGTTTGGGTGGCTGTAGGTGAGTAGGGAAGTTGTTGCGTTTATCTGTGAAAGTGGCAGAACATGAACCTTGGTGGGTACAGCAGTAAAGATAGATTGAGTGTGAGGTATCAGAGAGACGTGTTGGCACACTGGCAGTGTGGAGAAGGATATTGGTCTTCTTCCCATGGTTTTGGGCATTCTTCCATGTTGGTAAGAATATATTAATCTGGGTGGCAATCTTGGACTAGACTAGCGTGGTCGTAGCCTCCACTGCTGTTCCTGGGAGAAGTGGTGAGGGATGGGGGGGGGGGGGGGGTGCGTCTTGCCAGTGCACCATCCCCCATCTAGGAGGAGCTCTGTGACTATGCCCACAGGGTGGTGCAGCAATTTCCATGTCTGTCATGTCCAGGGCAAATGTCAGAAACCATCAAGGGTATCTCTGGACTGACATGCATTCCCGGGTGCAGAACAACATTTAAAGCTAGCGCTAACACAGTGTTCTATCTGTGGCCTAGCTAATGTAAATAATGGAGAAACTCAGCAGGTCTAGCAGCATTTATGGATAGAGAAAAACAGAGTTAATATTTTCCATTCCAAAAAAATCATCTTCAGAATGGAAGAGACCTGGAAAATGATGGTTTTTGTGCTGTTGATAAAAGAGGAAGGAACATGTGTGGAACAAGTGGTGAGGGAGCCCAGATCAAAAGACAAAGGAAGAGCTAACAGTGATAAAGATGCGATTGAGATGTATTATAGGTGTAAATGATAGGTTTGTTCTCAGCGAGAATGACCTATTTCTCCAATTCAAGCCTAACATAATGCAAACAAGACACTTGGTGGGGAAAGGATTATGTGCTCATACTCTAAATACTCTGCATTTTTAAACCTGAAGGCTTGGAAGAAAAACGAGATTCTGTTCCTGCAACTTACACTGAGTTTTGCTAGCTCACTTCAGCAGGCCTGGAACGGAAATATCAACATGGGAGCAAGGTGGTTTATTCAAATGGCATGCAACTGGAAGGTCAGGGGCATTCTTCTGCAAAGCAGTCATCCAGTCTTTATTTGGTTACAGCTTGTATTGTGAGAGTGAATACAATAGACTAGATTGAGAAAGGGTACAATTAGAATATTGCTTCACCTGGAATTTTGACACTCCCAATAATGTGATTGTACCTTTTTTTATTTTTAAGCTCTACTATGTGATCTAATTTGTGGAACCTTCTGAGCCATCTTCCCTCCTTATGCACTAATTGACATTTTAATCAATATTGTGACATCACCTCCTCTTTTACATTACCATTCTCTCTCCTGAAGATTCTATACCCTGTAATATCGAGCTGCAAATCCTGCTCCTCTTTCAACCACATGGGGTGGCACGGTGGCTCAGTGGTTAGCATTGCTGCCTCACAGCACCAGGTTCCCAAGTTCGATTCTAGCCTTGGGCGATTGTGCAAACTCCACACAGACATACTCCCGTGTCTGCGCTCCGGTTTCCTCCCACAATCCAAAGATGTACAGGTCAGGTGAATTGGTCATGCTAAATTGCCCATAGCGATAGGTGCATTAGTCAGAGGGTAGTGGGTCTGGGTGGGTTACTCTTTGGAGGGTCGGTGTGGACTGGTTGGGCCGAAGGACCTATTTCCACACTGTAGGGAATCTAATCTAATCATATCTTCAAGATGTCCAATATCAGATTTCCATGTGTTAAAAATTTGCAAGGGTAGCTTTACACTCAGGTCATTCTGATATAATCGCTTGTTTTGTCAATGCGAATTGGCTATAATGCGATCAATGAAGGTATTTGGACAATGCAAACTTTTTACCAAGTGGATATAGCCATTTTCTATGGCGATCTTCTATGGCGAGATTTCCTATAGCGGTTTTCCATAGTGTGATTTTCTATAACACTGGGTTGCAGAGGAACACAAGTTATATGTCAAGTTATAGCAGAATGACCTGTACCACCAAGGTGGTAATGTAGGAGATGGTGTAAACGAAAAAATTAGAGGTCTAGCAGCAAGAGAACTACAGTAATTATGGGTGAGTTTAATCTACATATAGACTGGCTAAATCTAATGACCATGAAACAGTTGTCAATTGTTGGAAAAACATATTTGCTTCACTAATGTTGTATTGGGAAGAAAACTGCAATCCTTACTTGGTCCAACCTACATAGAGTCATAGAGATGTACAGCATGGAAACAGATCCTTCACCCCAACCCGTCCATGCCAACCAGATATCCCAACCCAATCTAGTCCCACCTGCCAGCACCTGGTCCATATCCCCCAAACCCTTCCGATTCATATACCCATCCAGATGCCATTTAAATGTTGCAACTGTACTAGCATCCACTACTTCTTCTGGCAGCTCATTCCATACATGTACCACACTCTGCATGTAAAAGTTGCTCCTTAGGTCTCTTTTATATCTTTCCCCTTTCACCCTAAACCTGTGCCCTTTAGTTCTGGACTCCCCCCACCTCAGGAAAAATACCTTGACTATTTATCCTATCCATGCCTCTCATGATTTTATAAACCTCTACAAGGTCACCCCTCAGCTCTGATACTCTAGGGAAAACAGCCCCAGCAGATTCAACCTCTCCCTATAACTCAAAGCCTCCAACCCTGGCAACATCCTTGTAAATCTTTTCTGAACTCTTTCAAATTTTGCAACATTTTTCTGATAGGAAGGATACCAGAACTGCATGCAATATTCCAAAAGTGGCCTAACCAGTGTCCTGTACAGCTGCAGCATGCACTCAATGCTCTACCTAATAAAGGAAAGCATATCAAACGCCTTCTTCCCTATCCTGTCTCCCTGCAACTCCACTTTCAAGGAGCTACAAACCTGCACTCCAAGGTCTCTTTGTTCAGCAACACTCCCTAGGACCTTACCATTCAGTATATAATTCCTGTTAAGATTTGCTTTCCCAAAGTGCAGCACCTCACAGTTATCTAAATTAAAATCTATCTTCCACTTCTCAGCCCATTGGGCCACTTCCCATTGTTATCTGAGGTAACCTCCTTCGCTGTCCACTACACCTCTAATTTTGGTGTCACCTGCAAATTTAGTAACTATACCCCTTAAGCTTGCATCCAAATCATTTATGTAAATGACAAAAAGTAGTGGACCCAGCACCAATCCTTGTGGCACTCCACTGGTCACAGGCCTCCAGTGTGAAAAACAACTCTCCACCTCCACCCTCTGTCTTCTACCTTTGAGTGAGTTTTGTACCCAAATGGCTAGTTCTCCCTGTATTCCATGAGATCTAAACTTGTAAACCAGTCTCCCATGGGGAACCTTGTAGAACGCCTTAAGTCCTGTTAACTTTTAATTGGGGATGGCCAATAAATGCTGGTCGAGCTAATGGTGCCAATGTTATTAAAAAAAACTTATCCTGGATTGAGACAAAGGGAGGGATTGAGTGAGATGAAGTGGCTAACACAGTTGTCAGTCCTGGTGAGGTGGTGAAAAGTTTGTGAAGTGACCCGAGTAGGATGCACAAAGGACAGGCAGAGTTTATAGTTTATAGGGTGTTCAGAGCTAGTTGAGGAAGATATTACCTGGAATAGTGAGTGGTCGTTGCATGAACAGAGATAGAATGAATGTGAGTTAGCAGAGAGAATGTGGTTTCACTTACCCTGGCAGGTGGGAGATGTTAATTAATCTTCCTGCACTACTGGGCATTGCTCCATTCAGCTGAGACCACATTGACCTGGGCGGAAACTTTGAACCAGGCTGGCAGTCAAGGAGTTGTGGTCTCCATTGCCAATTCTAAGGGAGGTCGGCAACAGTCCTCTGCACCATACCATCCACCAGGACTTTCAATCCCTGGCCACAAAGCAGGGTGCTAATTTCCTTTTCTCTGCCAAGTCCAGGGCAAATGCCATGAACTGTGCAGGATAGCTCTGGACTGACCGTGCTTGTCAGGGATCGGGGATGATGGGATATTCCTTAATACTTCAGTGGTGAAAGCACTTCTGGCTACAGCAAGTGGTGGAATTGGGCTAGCATCCAACAGGAGTGGTGCCATAGGTGCAGGATAGATAATGAGGAAATTTTGGGACAATAGTTAGAGAAAACTACTCCTCACAAAGATACACTCTTCATGAAACTTGATGAAAATGACTCTTAGCCAAAATATCATCAGATTCAGCTCTTTGTGTTGGTCTTCACAGAGGAAAACATAAGACTTCTCTCTTTAAAAAGCATCTGGTACAGGTGTGGAACTGAAAAAAAATTACTATTAGTACAACAGTTGTATTGGAGAAATTAATGTGAGTGAACTATGACAAATGTCTAGGATCCAATGACCTTAAGCCTACAGTTCTGAAAGAGAGAATCTAAGAGATAAGAGATTCATTGGTTATTCATCTTTCAGTATTCTATTCATTCAGCAACATTATCTGCAGATTGGAAGTTGAAAATGTGATCCCACTATCTGAGAAAGGAAGGAGAGAGAAACTAGGATACTACAGAGCTGTCAGCCTGACATCCATCAGAGGGAACATGTTATAAGGATTATATTATAAATGGGAGATTATTGGATATTTTTGAGAGCAATTGTCTAATCAAACAAAATCAACATGGATATATGAAAGGGTTATTATTCGCAGTCAATATGGGAGAACCAGATATAGTGTGTTTGAAATTTCAGATTTCCTTTCCAAGTGGTTAGTGAACAAAATTAAAGCACTTGGGATTGGAGATAATATATGAGCAGACTAAGGATCGGTTGACATGCAGAAAGCAGAGAGTAGGAATGTGTCTTTCTCAGATTGACAATCTGTGACCAGTAGAATATCATAAAGATCAGTGCACAGACTCCAGATGTTCACAACCTGTATCAATGATTTGGATCTGGAGGCTAATCATAATTTTTCCAAGTGTGAAGATGACAAAAACATGATGGGAATATAAGGAGAATGCAAAGAGGTTCAAGGGGATTGAGTGAAGGGACAAGCGTTTGGCCAGTGGAATATAATGTGGATAAGTGTGAGGTTATCTGCTTAGGTAGGAGGAATGCAGGCGCAGAGTATTCTTTAACTGGTGAGGGATGTTGCTGTCCAAAGGGATGGAAGAGCCCTTCTTCAAAAATCATTGAAAGCCAACATGCAGTTGCATCAAGAGAATCCGCAGGCAACAGTATGCTGACCTTTATTGCAAAAAGATTTGAGTACAGGAGAGCAAAGAAATAATATGTCAATTGTACAGAACACTGGCAAGACTGCATCTGGAGTGCTGTGGGCAGTCCTTGTCTTAGGAAGAATATGCTTGCTATAGAAGCAGTGACATTTCTGCAAATTGTTTCCTAGGAAGGTCAGACTGTCTTATGAGGAGAGATTGAGGAAATTGGGCAGCATGATGGCTCAGTGGTTAGCAGGAATCTGGATTTGATTCCACTTGTGGGTGACTGTGTGGAGTTTGTATATTCTCCCCATATCTGCGTGGGTTTTCTTCAGATACTCTAGTTTCCTCCCAGGTCCGAAGATATGCAGGTTAGGTGGCTCAGCTGTGCTTGGTTGCCCATAGTTTCCAGGTATGTGCGGTACATATGGATTAATCATGGGAAATGCAGGATTGCAAAGATAGGATAGAGTTGGTGATTCTGGGTGGGATGGTCTTTGGAGCATCAATATGGACTCTCTGGGCTGAAAGGCCGCCTTCCACACTCTAGGGATTCTATGATTCTCTGGCTGTTGGGAGAATCAGAGGTGATTTCAATAGATCTCGAAAGGATTTTTCCCCTGGCAGTGTGATTTAGAACCAGGGACACAGTCTCACACTAAAAATTAAACCATTTAGGATTGAGATTAGGAGGCAATTCTTCACTCCGAGTGTAGTGAATTATTGCAACCCTCTACTCCAAAGGACTGTGTACAAAATTCATTATTTAAGAATGTTTGAGGCAGAGTTGATTGATTTCTTGTTACTATATCAAGGTAAGTGGGGAAATGATATTGAGGTAGATGATCAACTATGATTTAGAATGATGATTCAGGCTCTGGGCTGAATGACATACTCCTGCTTCAATGTTCTTCGAGAAGAAAACCACTGAGTAGTCCACCTCCATTTTCAAATGAAATAAATTTCAAAATTTCTAATCCCTTGATATGAATGTCATCACAGATGAAGAATGTGGAAGGCATCATGAACAGTGTTTTTATTTATAGCTAAAGCCATTGTGCAAAAACAGAATAAAAGTTCTGAACCAAAGAATGAAAGTTGTTTATATTCTAGTAAATTATATCTGCAATTAATTTCAGTGCTGCATTTAAACTGATCTTTAATCATTTAACTATTTTGTTTAGATGGTTTGTTGTCACCTGATACTTTAGATTCCTGCCTTAAGTTCACTTATATACAACTATTCACTTAGTTATCATCTAGATGACTGAATCAGACGAGCTACTAAATAGTTGCACACTTGTAAAGCAAATCACAGTTGGCTAAGATGTACACTCACTTTGCTCTCAGGTAATGTCATTACACAGTGTATTAAAAACAAACTTTTATTCTACTTTTTCTTTGAATAATCCCTCTGATCCATTACAGATGAGATGTCTGTTTTAAAAAAACTGCATTTCAAAAAAAAAGAAAAGCTTTTCTTCAGGACCTTTTGATCAACGATAAATTTTATTTGATATTTGAGAAAGTGACAGTTTGAAGTTTGTCTAATGGTGTAGGCAAGGCAAAATTTAGTTTTAATTTTGAGCTGCATGCTTTTGGGGAAAGATTATGTTGTGGAACTTGCCTCAGGTAAAAGGATAACTCTGAAAACTAAGAAAATGTTAATCCTATGCTTTAAAGGCTATCTTGAGCTGACATTTTACCAAGCGGTGAATCAAGCAGTCATGAAGAGGTTTGTAGGTTTTTTTTGTCTTAAATTCTTGAGAGGATAGCTTTGATTTTGAGCAAGAATTTGCAGGTTCAAAACAGGTATTACATATACATCTGTCAAATGTGTCTCTGTTGTGAAGCCAAGTTACAAAACAACCTCAGGGACAGAAGTGCAATAATTCCTTCATTACTGATCCTCTTGAAGAATCGTAATTGAGATGATGTAGCCTTAAATTTCTATGGCATTCCCCTGACCTCCTGTCATACCTTTGGCAAGAGTTTGGCAATGTCCCACTCTCCCACCCAAAGAAATAGTACAATATTTTTAACCATTTAATGCTTTTACTCTTCGCGAAGCTTGGTGATCTCCTATACTCAATCTTCACAGAAATTTCAGGTGGAAGTTTTTTAACGATATAACGAAGAGACCAGAAACTTCAATGCATTTAAAATGGGCTGTGGAATTAATTAATCTCTGTTGAAATAACTGGAGATTAGCTCCACCAATGGCTGATTAGATAAATTTAAGGCTACATCACCTCCTTTAATGGTATTGAGCCATACAGACCAGAATGGTCCCAATTTCAAACTGTGGTGATCATTGATTTTAGTTTTGAGTTTAGAAGACTAAGAGGGGATCTGATTGAGACATATAAGATTATTAAAGGATTGGACACTCTGGAGGCAGGAAACATGTTTCCGCTGATGGGTGAGTGCTAAACCAGAGGACACAGCTTAAAAATACGGGGTAGACAATTTAGGACAGAGATGAGGAGAAACTTCTTCAACCAGAGAGTGGTGGCCGTGTGGAATGCTCTGCCCCAGAGGGCAGTGGAGGCCCAGTCACAGGATTCATTTAAGAAAGAGTTGAATAGAGCTCTCAAGGATAGTGGAATCAAGGCAGGAACAGGATACTGATTAAGGATGATCAGCCATGAACATATTGAATGGTGGTGCAGGCTTGAAGGGCAGAATGGCCTACTCCTGCACCTATTGTCTATTGTCTACTGTTTCAGGTTGGTTAAAGTTGATGCTGGTGGATGTGTAAGAGAACTATTCAATGTCACTATTCTTCCTCATTGTTTAGTGACCTCCTCCGGCTCTGGACTTGAAAATGATGCCTTCCTGTGAAAATGAGGCATGTTCACACTAAACGGTAATTTCATAAAAGAAATCTACAGTGTAGTATATAAAAGAAAAAACTACTGTCCACAAGCTCAGGACATCCCCAAGTACTTTATAGTCAATAGTGTACTTTTTTTAAAGTTCATTCGTAGGATGTGAGTATCACTGGCTGGGCCAACATTTATTACTCAACCGTGGTTGCCCTTGAGAAGTGGTAATGAGCTGCATTCTTGAACCATTTCAGTCCATATGCTGGAGGTAGATCTGCAATGTCTCTAGGAAGGGAATTCCAGGATTTTGACCCAGTGGTAGTGAAGGAATGGTGATATGTTTCATATTCAGGGTGGGGAGGGGCATGGAGGGGAGCTTGCAGGCGTTGGTGACCCCATGTGTTTGTTGCTCTGTGCTTCGAGGTGGAAGTGCTCATGGCTTTGGAAGGTGCTAAGGAGACTTGGTGAATTTCTGCAGTGCATAATTTTAGTTGGTACAGCCTGCTGCAATTGAATGTCAATGTTTGCAGATGCAGTGTCAGTCAAACAGGCTGCTTTTTCCGAGCTGGTGTCGAGCTTCTTGTGAATTATTAGAGCTGCACTCACCTAGACAAGTAGGGAGCATTCTATCACATTCCTGACTTGTATATTAAAGATGGTGAAAAGGATTTGGGGAGTTGAGAAGTGGGTTACTCCCTGCAGGATTCCTAGTCTTTGACAGATGTAGATAGAGTGGGTATTCAATGATGTTCACCATTGGTCATCAAAAGATGATAGCCAAATGCTCTCTTGCTTGGCATGGTAATTCTCTGGCACTTACCAGGCATGAATGTTATTTTTTTTATTGCTCGGACCCAGAAATTGTCTAGAATTTGCTGTATTTGGAAATGGGCTACTTTAGTATCTGAGGAGTCATGAATGGTGCTTAACAATGTGCAATCATTGGTAAATATCCGCACTTCTGATGTGATGGAGGGAAGGTCTTTGATGAAGTAACTGAAGATTATTGGGTTTAGGTCCCTACCAAGAAGAACTCCTCCAGAGATGTCTTGGAGCTGAGGTAACGGACCTTCAACAACCACAACCATCTTCCTATGTGTCAGCATTGACTCTAACTAACTAGAATTTTTCTCCAAATTCCCATTGACTCTAGTTTTGCTCCAGCTCCTTAATACCACATTCTGTCAAATATTGTCTTGATAGCTAGGGTTGTCACTCACCTCACCTCACCTCTAGAATTCAGCTCTTGTCAATGTTTGAACCAAGGTTGTAATGAGGTCAGGAGCCAAGTGGCCATGATGGAATCCAAACTTGGCGTCAGGGAGCAAGTTATTGCTGAGCAGCTGTTGCTTGATAGCAATGATGATGACATCATCCATCATTTTACTGATAATTGAGAGAAGACTGATCGGGCGTAAATTGGCTCGGCTGCATTTGTCTTGCTTTTCTCATTCAGAACCTGGAATAGTTTCCACACTGTCTAGTAGATGCTAGTGTTGTAGCCAGTGTGTTTGAAGTCTACCCATTATTACAGAGGTGAAAACAATCTGACTAATTTGCTCTTATCAGGCTCCGACAAATAGCAATATGGTGACAACCTGATAACCTCTTTTCATGCAGTTCGTCTTATACACAACATTGGAGACAGTTTTCCTGCTCTCATCTAAAATAGTGTCATGGGATCATCTCATGTTAATTTGAGAGAGCAGATGGCACCTTAGTTTCATGTCTCATGTGGAAAAGGGCATTTGTGTGGTACATCTCCACCTCTGTACTTCACTTGAATTTGTACTCGGGTCTCTGGAGTGGACCATCTGATGCAGAGGCAAGAGAACTGGAGCCACCACTGATGCTCATTTCCATATATCAAGGTCCTTGTAAAACAAAATGTTACCTTGGTCCACTTTATACCATCACATCTCCAGAAGAATAGAAAGAACTGTGTCAAAAATGCTTTAAGAAAATAACATAAGTAGTGAAGCAAATTACTTCCATGCCAATGAAAACCAAAAGAACTGCAGATGCCGTAAATCGGAGACAAAAACAGAAATTTCTGGAAAAGCTCAGCAGGTCTGACAGCATCTATGGAGAGAAACCAGAGTTAACATTTCAGCTCGAGTGACCCTTGCTCAGAAATGTTGTGTTCTGAGGAAGGGCCACTCAACCTGAAACATTAACTTTGATTTCTCTCCACAGGATGCTACCACACCTGATCTGTTCCAGAAATTTGGTTTTGTCTACTTCTATGCCAAGTTTTTGAATGTATAATTTTTTTTCTGCAGGTTATCTTGTCATTGGAATCTTTTGCTAAGAGTTAGTTTGTTTGAAGCACAGATTTGTGATGTCTCTTTCACTTAAATGAACAAGGAGAAATGTCAAGGTTAATGAGCCATGCCACATAATCAGTTTATTTTTACGCAAACACACACACTGAATTAGGCATGATATATTCATGTGGAAAGAGTTGAAAAATTGCTATTTTGAAAGAATAGTGTAAAATATTGTAATGCAACACAATTTACATCTATTTGAGAAGTAATGCATTAGTTTCTCTGATATATTAGTTTATATTATCTGTTCCAATAAGGCAGTCAAGCTGAGTGCTTCAAAAAGGTAGTTAGATGCTTTAGCTTGGCCCAGTTGTAAACGCTGGTTTTTCTATAATTTGGGAATACTTGATGAATTTCTGTAAACATTGTCTTTAGTCACTGAATGGAAGTTGAGTTTACTAGTTGTAAAATCAAGTTTTATGAAATACGTTAGAATTAGCACGTATCTGTGAACACAGTTGCAGCTAATAATTGGAACAATGCATTTCATGTGCTTTAGTTCAAAGATCAGATGCACTAAACTGCAAGTAAGTCCATCTTCTTGCCTTCAAAAACTAAAATGTGAAGTACTTCAGCTGAAAAAACATCAAATGTAACTTGTAACCTGTAAACGAGTCATTTTGGTAAATTTCTCAAATATCCCAAGTTATATTAATACACACAGTCTGTGTCAGTGTTAGTAAAATTATTTAGAACTTTCCAAATAACTGGAGGGTGAGGACCAAAAGATCTTAATCTAATTTAAAAGGCACGGTAAAAAGTAAGCATCGGCATTAGCAAAAGCAAATAATTAGAATCATATAGAACCGTGGAACGTTTTGAACCCAACTGCCCTCTTAATGCATCTTTTGGGAAACTATTATACATTGAAATTAGTTGATTAGTTTGTTATAGCAATATACCTTGAATTATATTGTTTACATTTAATTATTAATGCATGTAATTATTTACAACTTTTGTGTATTACTGTTACTGAGCATCCGCAACAACAAACGCTTTTTGTGAAAGTTCTACCCTCAATTAAATAAAATGTCAGTGGTGAAAATAAAGTTAGAAATTAAACATTTTATAATTACTTCATTTCATAATTCTACACAGAACTTTGAAGAATGCTAAGCTTAAATTCCACATTTGGGAAATTTAAATCAGCTCAATTAGAAAATGGATCTTTGGTGCATTTTTAGTTAGTTTGCAAAGGCTTAGTGTTTCATGTTGAGTGCTATTTTGAGGCAGCACTTTGCAAAGAGAATACAATTACCAGTAAGCAAGAATTAACAGTAAAACGATGGAAGATAAACATCTGTTGGAAAAGAAGTCTGAACTTGAACTTTATAAATTCTTGCCCCCCCTTAGTTCCCCTTTGTGTTTAGTTGAAATGCAAGAAAAGTGGGAGGATTTCCAGGCAACTTGCTATACTTACAATCAAGTGACATGGCAGCCAGACCATTACTTATCAACTCACCATTAATTATTAACAGATTAATCATTAATTATTAATGAATTAATGTTGTGATCCAGCTGTGCTGTCCCAGTTCAGTTCTTTAGCGCTGTCAGGGATACTTTACCAACTGTGCTGTTATACATTTGATGTTCTGTCTCTTTTGCCCATGTTTGCTTGATTTAGCAACGCAGAGACTACTTTAAATAAATACAAAAGAGAAAAGAAAAACATATTCCAGTAGCAAATTTACCATTTTGCCATTATTATCTCAAATATATTATCTGGATTAAAACTAGAATAACATAGCCTTTAAAGTGGTGGGTTTGTTGGTGTGTATGAATCTTTCAGACCAGTCTGAAGCTGAACACAGTCAACCAAACACAGAAATGCACTTTGAAATGGATGCATGTATTATTAATGAATCAAATATCACTATAAACTTCTTCAATTAAGTGGTTACATGATGATACAATAAATTAAAAGTTAGAGCTTCAATGAGTGATTGCATCATAAAATGATTATCATTTTTGTCTGATTACAGGTCACTTAGTGAACATTCTATTGTGAATGTGTGGTTGAACAGTAAAACAGTTCATCATTATTGCATAGCAGAGCTTGCTAAGGAAATCTTAAATGAATTCAAGAAAATTAGAATTCATTTAACAACACCAGTAAACCTTAAAATTATTGTTGCCTGTATTAACTTGCAAAAGTTTAATATGTTGAGATGACATTTTACAGCCTGGTATTTTAATGGACACATTAAAAGTTTAACAGAAATGGATGAATATCTTCCAATAAAACATCAGATAGAAGATGCATATTCTCACATTAAGATTTTAATAATTAATTATAAAAGACCATAACTTTATCCTTTGGTAATGTTTAGAAATCATCGATAATGCAGCCCATTTTCACATCCTGTACATAAAGCCAGCATGATTTTTTTTTAGTGTTCCAGTTGCTTCTTTTACAGCGTGTTATTATGGGCATCAGGAATGGAAGAGTTACAGGTAGTTCCATGTATTTTGAGCTACACCTGAGCACAGAAATAGAAGAGCTGAGGATGGAGTAAAGGTGACATTGGACAGGGGGAGAGGGGTACACAGTTACTATTACCTGGACAGGTAAAGGTAATTAAATTTTGCTTTAAGATGGCAACATATCCTTCAATGTCCATTTGAATCAGGATTTGGAAGTCTTGAACACTGGTTTGTCACTGCCTACTTACCATACATAATAAAATGGATAGACCGTGTACTTATTCCAGTTCTCTCTTGGAATTGTTACCTTCATTGGGGCTTGCCGGTGACCATGAGTAAGCATTTAGTGAGCCTCAGGTATTTATATATTATGAAATATTAATGTGTAATGTGCACTTTTACATATTACTGAATGAAAAATTGACTTACAATAAACTTGCTAGGAAGATGAAACACATACATTGGAGCCTAAAATTGACTGTGTAATGGCCATTTACTAGGAGTTATATTGCTAAAAACAGAGTCCACCATGTGTGCCAAACTTCAGTCAAGATGTCTGCAGGATGCTATCTCATAGTAAAGACATTTGTGTAAATGCATCTGTCCACCATCTGTAGCTTTCAGGGCTAGAAAATCATGATGTTAATCAACTAGCATAAACAATTGATACATCATGCAATTTTGTCTGACTTTTTAGTCATTTTAAATCTCCTAAATCAAACTGCTTTCACACACGGATGTGATGGGCTTCATCTGGAAATTGACAGAACTCGGGTGACAGAAGTCTGGTAGAATAGGGCATACTGCTAGATGAGGGAGGAGGACATAGCGAACTCTGAGAAGATTTGTAGCTCAGGTTGAGGTTCTGGATGTAGGTTTGCTGCAAGGTTCATTTTCAGACATTTTGTCACCATACTAGGTAGCATCTTCAGTAAGCCTCTGGACGAAGGCTGGACGTCTGAAAATGAACCTTCCAGCTCAGCAAGTAAACCTACATCCAGAAGGACATAGTCATAGAGATATACAGGACAGAAGCAGACCTTTCGTTCCACTTAACCATGCCAACTGTTATCCTAAATTAATCTAGTCCCATTTGCCAGCATTTGGCTCATGTCCTTCTAAACCCTTCCTATTCGTGTATCCATCCTGATGCCTTTTAATTTTGTGATTGTACCAGCATCCACCACTTCCTCTAGTAGTTCATTCCATACACACACAACCCTCTGTGAAAACGTTGCCTCTTAGGCCCCTTCTAAATCTTTTGCCTCTCATCCTGAACCTATGCTGTCTACTTTTGGACTCCCCCCACCCCAGGGAAAGATCTTGTCTATTTATCCCACCCATGCCTCTCAAGATTTTGTAAACCTCAATAAGGTCACCCCTCAGCCTCCAACATTCCAGGGAAAACTGCCCAGTCTATTCAGTCTTTTCCTACAGATCAAACTCCCAACCCTGCCAGATCCTCGCAAATCCTTTCTGAATCCTTTCACATTTCACAACATCCTTTCTATAGCAGGGAGACCAAAATTGGCCCAACAGTGGCCTAACCAATATCCTGGACAGCCACAACATGACCTTGCAACTCCAAACCTCAATGCACCAATCAATAAAGGCAAGCATACCAAACATCTTCTACACTATCTTGTCTGCCGAAGAATCCACTTTCAAGGAACTGCGTATCGGCACTCCATGGTCTCTTTGTTCAGTAACATTCCCCAGGACATTACCATTAATTGTATAAGTCTTGCCCTGATCTGCCTTTTCAAAATGCAGCACCTCACATTTACACGTTCACCTGAATTGAATTCCATTTGGCACTCCTCAGCACATTGGCCCATTTGATCAAGATCCTGTTGTATTCTGAGGTACCCTTCTTCACAGTTCACTCCAATTTTAGTGTCATCTGCAAACTTACTAACCATACCTCCTCTGTTCACATCCAAATCATTTATATAAATGATGAAAAGCTTTAGCCCCAGCACCGATCCTTGTGGTCATAGTCCTCCAGTTTGAAAAGCACCACCACCTTCTGTCTTCTATCTCCTAGCCAGTTCTGTATCCACATGCTAGTCCTCTCTCTTTTTCATGTGATCTAACTTTGCTAATCATTCTACCATGGGGAACCTTGTCGGACATCTTACTGAAGTCCTTATAGATCACATCCATTGCTCTGCCCTCTTCAATTCTCTTTGTTATTTCTTCAAAAATCTCACCAGGTTAGTGAGACATGATTTCCCACACACACAGCCATGTTGACTATCCCTAATTAGTCCTTGCCTTTCCAAATTAGTGTAAATTCTGTCCCTTGGGATTCTCTCCAACAATTTGCTCACCACCAATGTCAAGCTCACCAGCCTGTAGTTCCCTGGCTTTTCCTTACTACATTTAAATAATTGAAGAGTTTGGTGGATATACTTCTCTTCCATCAACTTAACGTAAGTTTAGTGTGCAAAGCATCTTTGATTCACAAAAGAAGCTATGAATTTTGTAATCTCAATGTGCAACTAGGACATCATTGCAGCTAATAAGGTCAATTCATACAAATCTAGCTCCTTCCAGACTGATACTTGGCTTCAAAGTACCATCTCATAGCTTGCAAAACTTTGAATAAGAAAGGTCACTTAGGATCTTCATACATTAAGATAAAAAGTTAATCTCAATCCTCTTGCCAGAGATGGGTAGACTGAGCAAACATGAAGCATTTTTTGTCAGAGGTTACAGGTTTCCCAAAGGTTCATCAGTGTCTTGCGACTACTTCACCTCATATGAAATTGACCATTTTCATGAATCTATATGGACTTCACTTACTCAATATGTAATTGACATGTGACCACAATTGCATAGATATTACGGTTGGGAGAGACCGTAGAAAATGCTTCAGCTCACCAGAGGGTAAGGTTACACATTAGTTCTGTTGCTATACAATCAAATAAGGTAAATTTGGTGGACTAGGCTGTGCCTTTGATCAGCCAAGAATAGATCCAACTTTGTGACAAAGAAATAAGAGGGCATTATGAAAATGCTTTTCCCTTTTCACAGGAACCATTTATAGGCCGACAAAAGGAATACTGTCTCTCTGATAAGTGGTTGAACTTGTAGGTAACTAAAAAGAAATTTCAACATCTTTCGCAAGATATAATGTATCTGAATCCCAAAGGATTAAGTCATTTAGGTTGCAAATCTCTTAAGATTGTGTTGTATACATTAGGGATCCCTATGGCTTATATCATGCATGTTACATGGACAGTTTAAATCCTAGTCAATCCTATCATTTTTAGTTGGCTCTGAGATACAGGAATTTAACTAAAACATTTAACAGAAGTGCAATGGGTGGCTAAGCTGTTTAAACTCTAACTCTGTATTGACTCAAAGCCTTATTTGAATTTTTTGAGCTGTAAAATTTGTAAATTTTAAATATTTTTCAAACTTCATGGTTGTTACAATATAAACCTGAAATAATTTGATTGTGGAAGCTCATAACTTATAAATATCCTTCTACTGATTCAGAATTTTGTCACCCATAAGACTTAAGTGAAATTTTAGGATTTTCTTTTCTCTGGGACCCAGTATGATCCTTAGAGCACCAATTAAAGTAATAACCAGTTTTACACATGGAAAGACATTACAGGGTAACTGGCTTAGAGTGAGACTTCCAGCCCCAGGTGATTGGTTAGTGACACTGTAGTCCCAGTAGCGCAGGAATCAAGTGGTGACCTCTGCCTAGACTACAATCAGAACCCGAAAAAAACTCACATGGGCCAAGGACTGGAAATAAAGTATAAAAACTGATAAATGTTCACATCTAAATTTCCTTTCAATTAAGCTGAATTACAAATGCTCAGTTTTGACTCTAATCACCTTGAATTTGAGTTGGTCACAGCCCACGATTTCAGAAACATTGCTGTTTGGAGATTCTATCAAACTTTTTCTAAGAAGCAAGATTTCAGGAGAGTCTGCAGTCCCTGGGGCTGCTTCTCTATTCACCAGAATTTCCGGGACTGCCAAAACAGAATGATAAGACCTAAGAGGGTTGCCAGGCACCAATTAGAATAGCCCTGATCATCTCAAATATACCCCATATCCGCTGCATCTGCTCCCAGGAGGATCAGTTCCACCACAGAACACACCAGATGGCCTCCTTTTTTAAAGACCGCAATTTCCCCTTCCATGTGGTTGATAATGCCCCCCAGCACATCTCATCCAGTTCCCACACCTCCACCCTCGAACCCCACCCCTCCAAAAACAAGGACAGAGGACCCCTGGTCCTTACCTTCCACCCCACCAACCTCCATATACATCACACCATCCTCCGCCATTTCTGCCACCTACAAATGGACCCCACCTCCAGAGATCTATTTCCCTCCCCACCTCTACCTGCTTTCCATAAAGGTGTGACTACCTTTGTGACTACCTGTGTGACTACCTTGTCAGGTCCACGTCCCCCCAACAACCAACCCTCCCCTCCCGACACATTCCCCTGCAACCGCAGGAATCGCAAAACCTGCGCCCACACCTCCCTCCTCACCTTTGCCTAAGGTCCCAAAGGAGTCTTCCACATCCATCAAAGTTTCACCTGAACTTCCACATATGTGAATTTACTGTATCCGTTGCTCCTGATGATGTCCCCTCTACATTGGGGAGACAGGGCGCCTACTCACAGTGTTTCAGAGAACCTCTCCGGGACACCAGCACCAAGCAACTCCACCGCCCCGTGGGTGAATGTTTCAATTCCCCCTCCCACTGTGCCGAGGACATGCAGGTTCTGGGCCTTCTCCATCGCCACTCCCTTACCACCCGATGCCTGGAGGAAGAATGCCTCATCTTCCGCCTCGGGACCCTCCAACCCCAGGGCACATTTATCTCTTCACCCTCGAGTCCCCCAGCCTCATTCCTGATGAAGGGCATTTGCCTGAAACGTCGATTCTCCTGCCCCTTGGATGCTGCCTGACCTGCTGTACTTTTCCAGCACCACACTCTCAACTCTAATCTCCAGCATCTACAGTCCTCACGTTTGCCTAATCACCTCAAAGCCAGTGCTCCACTTCCATCTGTCTGAGTCATTAAATAATTAAAGCTATCTTATCTTCACTTTCTTGAAGAGAGCTGAATCTTAAATGGGTCTAAATAACATGTTAGCAACAAAACTTGGCCCATTATTATTCAATCTCCGCACTTGCCAAACTTGTCAAACAAGCCAGATGTCAAGAAAACTCAATAAAGAAAACCAAAGCAAGCATGTGGTCGATTCAGCTACTGACATCTCAGAGCATGCCTGGGGCACCAGCCATACCTATCCACATCCATAGAGATTGGCATTTGAAAAGCATCATCCTCCCAAATCTTCATGGCACGTCTGTAATCTATTTAAGGATGTTTCTGAACTTCATTGCTGCTCTAGCAGCTACCATTGCAACGTTGAAGCCAGATCTCCATGAGCTCAGGGATGTGCATGTGGCTCACTGATTGTGCCAGGCTGCATCTCTGGGATCTTCACTCACTCCCAGAGCACACAATCACTCTGAGTCCAGCGAGATGCTCGCAGCGTCCCTGCCTTGCATTGGCTTTTTGTGCATTGTCCCTCAGCCACAGATAACAGGCTAATATTACTGCTGCCTTGGCATGCCATTTAGCATAGACACAGGGGGAGGGGTCATTATACTGTTGTTAGCAGGCCTCAGTTCAGTCAGGGCGATCATTTTCACTCTGGGAATTCTAGGACAGTAAGAGTCAAAGGCAACCTCTGATAACCCACCAGTCCTTGATTGGGTCAGGTTCATCTCCTCCAAATAACAGGTGAGGATCTGAATGACATTATGGAAGGCAAAAGTAATGCGTTACGTCTATTATCATTGGTGCAGGTAGGGAGATGTCCCAAACAAGTGAGTTTAGACCACCGAGGGCATGCAATGTTGGCGATTTAGTGGGTGTGGGCAAGTAAGGAAGGCGTTCCAGGCAATAGTGAGAGGATGGAGCATGAGCTTTGGTACAGTAGAAGAGAAAGACTGAGTGTGAGTCATTTGGGAGAAATGGGGCACCTATGCTAGTGGAGTGGAGAAATAAATTAATCATATTCCTATGAGGCTGGGCATTCCTCCAGACAACTGAAACAGGTTTAACACCCAGGGGAGCATCCTTAGATGAGATTGGCATATTTTAGTGTTATTATTCACTGCTGATCCTGGAGGAAAAGGTAATTTTGCTTGTGCGCCAACTCCTCTTTAGAAGATCCTCAGACTCTGCATCCAAAATGGTGGCGGGGTGATGGTCAGTATCTGCCATATCCAGGGCAATTATCTGTAAAAATGCAGGCAAGTGCTTGTCCAGGTGCACAATGACCTTCTAAGAAAGGTGTCAGCTTAAGGAACACCAGTAAATTTTTGAGTATCTGCTGATTGTTCTGGGATTGGCACATGGCATGATGTGGCAGAAATCAAACATGAGACAAGCCATAGAAACTGGTAATTGATATGCATTGGTAAAATATGCTGTGAAATCTTGCTCGGCCATCCATAGAAAATCCCTGAAATAAACTCAATGTAACTTTGTCTTAGCCAAAAAAAAAAGCAATATTCAGCCCTCATTTTTTGTGGATCTATTGAAACTTTGCCTGAAGCAAGAAAGGATATTCAATGTTATAGATTTCAAAGCCAGCCTTTGGGAGGAAACACCATTACTGTTGACAGTTGGCCATGAAAATAATAGATGCGCCAATGTACACTTAAGCGGATGATGTTTGAGAGAAAATACATTCCAAAACAACAGTTCCCAAAGTAATCGCTGTCTGTGTTCATGATTAAGGATGGGTAGATGGAGGTGGCCTGAAAATATCAATGAGGAAAGTTTGGAACTTCTGACCAGGAGTATGATGCAAGAAAAAAATAATCTGGGACATTTCAGCTCTCATCTTGTCACCAATGTTGCTGACGTTAGATCTCCAAATGTTGACATTACAGTGATTCTTAATGGTCTAATAATCAAAATGGAGACTGTCATCAAATCATTCTCAAAATGTAGAATATCCAACAGTCCGAATAACAGATGATGATTTTTCTGTGGAGTATGTAGCCAATGATGCAATGATGACATGATTGCAGATTAAGGTCCCAAGGCCATTCAAGAAAAGATCGTGATGCATTATTTGGTTCTGAGGACAAGAAGATGGTAATTTCTATGGATTTAACAAATGCACGGTGCATGCTTTGGCACAAGATAATATTCTTTACTGTGGGGAAAAACAATGAAATTGTCAAAAAATATATATTTGGCTTTTGTTATTGATGATTTTGATGAATTTGACTTGTGTATTTGCTTTAATACCTGTTTTCATGGAAGTCATTGGTTATTAATAAAAATACTTTTGGGTGTTGAAAATTGCTTGACTGACAGAGTTGGCAGGTTGAAGGCTATGTGAGAGGACAGATTTCAACCCCCCCCCACCCCCCAAATGTTGCTTGTGTCAAGCTCACCCCAACGTTTGGGCTAAGAATTTCGTCTGAGAGACTCAAATCTTACGAAAGTTTAAACAGCTGTGAAAAACGTATGATACTTGCCTTTTTACTGTTGAACTTCAAGGTGTAATGAAATGTGACCCTTCCTCTGAAGTGGGGGGTCATTTATAAATAAAATGTTAAAAAGAGATGACATCAACTAACCTCCAAGATTTGTGCCCTTGGATGTGTTCTTATGTCTGCACCCACTATAGACAAAGTGTAGAAAGCAAATCAAGACCAACTCGCAAAGGCAGAGTCCCGTCTTTTAAACACAAAATACCAAAGTGAAATTGTTTATGTAGACTTTTAGTTAAATCTTGGATATAGATATTTGAACAAAGAAAATTGATGATCACGATCTTCTGTTTCTTTTTGGGACTAAATCCAAGAGCAGGAGAATCTTGAGGAGGAAGCCCTGTAGTGAATGAAGAAGGTTGCCAGATCATTGAGCTATCAAGCAAGTTTTCTACAGGAATTTAGATCCAGGACAAGCAAGATGCAGCTGCCAAGAACTAATCAGAGGACATCAGTTCCAGAGTTCAGTAGTGCTACAGCTGAAGATGTAGTGGCTGCTGATACAACATCCTGGACTCTGAGAGCGAGGCTCAGTGCTGCTTCAAAACCAGCCCAACATGGGTTAGTAAGTTGGGGAGGGGAGCTGAAACAAGATCGAGATAATGGAAAAAAAGGTGTCCTCCTATCCTTTCTATCTATGCCCCTCATATACCTCTATCAGGTCCTCCAACTAAATCTCCTTTTCACCCTTTTTTTATGTAGTCAAACCCTTCCAATAATGTGTAACCAAAGCTGCACCATACTGTGTAGCCTACTTAGCATATTATACAGTTTCAGCATTGTCTCCTTTTTCTTATATTCAATGCCTTGGCTAGCAAAGGCAAGCATCCCATATGCCTTCTTATCCTACCCAGCTACCTTCAAGGATCTGTGCATATGCACACCAAGGTGCCAATGACCTTCAGTACTTTTCAGTGTCCTACTCTGGTATAATCCCTTGCCTTGTTAACCTTCTCCAAACCCCCTACTTCACACTTTTCCAGGTCAAATTCCATTTATCACTGCTCTATCCAGCTGACCAGACCATTGATAACCCTATCGCTATCCTCCTCATTATTTACCACCATACCAATGTTTATGTGAACCTCTTGACTGTAGGCCCTACATTTAAGTCCAAATCATTAATGCACACCACAGCTTGGCAAGGACCCATCACAGAACCCTGTGGAATCCCATTGGAGACAGATATCCAGCCCCAGAAACATGCTTTCATCATCACTCTGTCTCTGGCCTCCCAACCAATATTGGATGCAACGTGCCACCTAGTGTTACAATGAGGAGAGAAAGGACAGAATGTTTGTAACAGGAGTTTCCTTTTTTAAAATTTGAAATATTGATTTGCCAATGTATTTAACTGTTTGTTTGTCACTTCTAAAGGATTTGCCAGACAGGTCTTCTTGAGTTTGACAAAGTAAAAAGTCAAATTTATCGCTGAACTTCAGCTGGGGCAAAATGTTAAATGGTTCTTATATATCCATGTGTTGCATTTCAGAACTTGAAATCCATACACACAATGCACATTAAAAGTAAACAAAAAGGTAGATAAATTTGAATAAATACTAAGTTATTAAAGAGACATTTCACAGTTTGTGGCTGGTATCCTCCTCTGTCTGTAGGAGTTTTCAGGGTTTTAGTTCTTAGCTGATATCATGTTTCAAGATGTGACTGAATTTATCCTTTCTTCATTTGAGAATGATGCTGTTGGCATTTTGAGGCTTTCCCTCCAGAGGATTCTGCCAACTTGCAGGTGTTTAGACACAATGCACACCTCAGCAGATAGGGCTTAAGACTTAGTTGTTAGATTGAAGAGAAAAGGGACAGAGATAGCGAAAGTAGCTTCTGCTACCTTCTGTCAAAATTCAAGTCCAAATGCATACACAACGCTTGAGTTGGTCACATAACTTTCCATCAGCTGTCATTAAAAGTTTGAACATTGACATTGTATACTCCAAAAGCTAGCTTGGGTTCATTCACAGCTGCAGTCAGCTTCACCATAATTTCCTGGCCAGAGGTAATTAGGTTTCAATGTCTCGTTGTATTTTTTGAATCTACATTTTTGTTAAAAAGTTCCTTGGGAACCAATAGATCCAAACTGTTTCAGCTACTACGCCTGATCTTCTCTCCATCATAAAGGTGTGAAATGGCAATGTGCAAACATCAGTGAACAATATTCAGCACCATTTGCAACTTTTCAGATACCGAAGCAGTCCATGTCTAAATACGGCAAGCCCTGGACAACATCCAGGTTTGGGCTGACAAGTGGCAAGTAACATTCACACCATACAAGTGCCAGTTAATGACCGCCTCCAACAAGGGGGAATTAAGCAACTCTCTCTGACATTCAAAGCATTTTTATCACTGAATCCCTTACTATCAACAGCCTGGGAGTTGCTAGTATCCAGAAACAGAACTAGACTAATCATATAAATGCTGCAGGGCGAAAGTGAGGACTGCAGATGCTGGAGATTAGAATCGAGAGTGTGGTGCTGGAAAAGCACAGCAGGTCAGGCAGTATCCAAGGAGCAGGAGAATTGACATTTTGGGCAAAGGCTCTTCATCAGGAATGCTGCATATAAGTGCTGCAATAATGGGAGCAGATCAGAAACTAAGAATACTGCAGCAAATAAATCACCTCCTCACTCGCAAATCCTTCACCATCTTAAAGCACAGGTCAGCATGGAACACTCTCAACCCGCCTGAGTACACCTCCAGCAACAATCTAGAATCTTGACACCATCCAAGATCAAGTAGCACATCTGATTGGCACCATCTCCTAAAACATTCACTCCCTCTACCACTGATGTTAAATTTCTGAAGTGCATCTTGCAGATGGTACATACAGCTGTGCTGAGCAAGGGTTAGACAGCGCCTTCAAAATATATAGCCACCATCCTCTAGAAGGATAAAGACAAAAAATACTTGGGAACACAATCACTCTCAATTTCCCTTCGAAGCTACTCAGCACCCTGACTTGAAAATAAATCACCATTCTTTCAGTGTCAATGAGTCAAATTCCTTGAACTCCCACTCGAACAGCATTAGGTGGGAATACCAACCCCTAAAGGGTTACAAAAAGGCAGCTCACTGCCATCTTTTCACAGGCAACTGTGGATGAGCAATAAATGCTAGCCCAGCCAATGACATTTGCGTCTCATGAGTGAACATGGGATTGTGGTGGTCAACTTAGACTCTGCATCTTGTTGAAATCAGAGCAGAACTTATACACTTAATGGTCCTGGGGAGTGTTGCTGAATAAAGAGACCTTGGAGTGCAGGTTCATAGTTCCTTGAAAATGGAGTTGCAGATAGATAGGGTAGAGAAGAAGGTATTTGGTATGCTTTCCTTTATTGGAGAGAGTATTATGTACAAGAATTGGGAGGCTATGTTGCGGCTGTACAGGACATTGATTAGGCCACTTTTGGAATATTGCGTGCAATTCTGGTCTCCTTCCTATCGAAAGGATGTTGTGAAACTTGAAAGGGTTCAGAAAAGATGTACAAGGATGTTGCCAGGTTGGAGGATTTGAGCTATAGGGAGAGTTTGAATTGGTTCGGAATGATTTCCCTGGAGCATTGGATGCTGAGGAGTGACCTTCTAGAGATTTTTAAAATCATGAGGAGCATGGATAGGATAAATAGACAAGGTCTTTTCCCTGGGGTTGGGAAGTCCAGAACTAGAGGGCATAGATTTTGGGTGAGAGGGAATATTTTAAAAGGGACCTGAGGGGCATGATGATGTGTGTATGGAATGAGCTGCCAGAGGAAGTGGAGGAGGCTGATACAATTGCAACATTTAAATGGCATCTGAATGGCTATATGAATAGGAAGGGTTTAAGATGGATATGAGCCATATGCTGGCAAATGGGACTAGATTAGGGCACAATATCTGGTTAGCATAGACGAGTTGGACTGCAGGGTTTGTTTCAGTGCTGTACATCTCTATGGCTCTATAAATTGAGTGGGCATATGATGATGCAACTTGGCAGTCATTTTAATGTAGCTGTCTGTTCATTTGTTTGAGTGAGATATCTTTTTTCAGCTGAAATGGCCTTTTTTGCAAAGTCAGGAATGTGGACCAGGCAGTGAAATTCAAAACTAATATTTGAAATAATGCATCTTCATGAGTAATTTTAATTTTCTCCTCAAATAGAAATAAGATGTTAACAAATTTTACACTGCTGCCTGAAAAGATAAATCTCCCATTTATATAAATTTGTGACCAAGGTCAACAAATAAAGAAAATGACTATGGCATCATACCTCCCAGCAACTACAGGGGAGTGACATTGGCAGAAAGAATGCAAAAGAAAAAATAGCTACTCACTTCTTTGAACAAAGGGGCACACAACCAGTATAAAAATAACATCTTGATATGATATATAGTTATTTGATTCACTATTTGTTGAATAGCTAAGGAGGATTAAATGTTTCTGTATGATTATCTCATTCTAAAACTTTCGTGTGGAACTCTTTTTTTTAACTGCTTGTTTAAATGGCCTTATTAAAGTGAGAAGGTAGATTTTATCCATTTCTGTTTACAAATGTTACTTCAGCTTCAAAGAAAACTACTAATTTTATCTATCGACATTATATGTGCAACATTGCTGAATTTGTGAAAAGCCAAAAGGGCATCACCTTTCTTTCCTAATTGTCTTGGCAGCTACTACTTTTTGTTTTAAGTGAAATGTTGACCATTTGAGTTCTTCCTCCTTCACAGCATTATCATTTATTGCCCACTGAAGTAGAGAGAAATTATCAGAAATCAAAGCAAAAACTCATTCCATTCTCACTATGTGGAAAGAGGAGAGAGCCTGTGACCTTCCTGAACAAGGTCACCAGTTGTGGCTGATTCTGTGTACTGTGTTAACTATGTCTGTTACTGACAAACCTTGCAGAGGCCTTGGTATAGTTTGTGAAGACTGAGGAATAATTTATCAGGATGTACTTAAATAACACGAATTGCAGGATGATACAAGAGGGTTTACAATTTTTCAGTTTACAAAGTTGTAGCTGTAGCCATCTTAATATTACACTGAGGGATTAAGTTACCTCTGCATATCATGGTCTTTTGCTCAAAACATATTTACGATGCTACTTGATACAGGCATTAACAGTGCAATACTGATTACAAAATACTGTACCTGTTCTTTACACCATGCAACAGATACCAGACAAGATAATGGAGGCCCACGTGAGGTCGAAGTGTTCTTGTTTCATGGCTAATTACTGAATAGGGAAAATCCCAGCATTGAATTCTGGACACAATTGATGTTCAGTGCAACAAAGTGTGGTTACCACTTGATACCTTCTCTCTTCATCACCTGAACCTACATCACGTGCCACAGAGTTTCTCGTTACTATATAGGTTATGTTCATCCAAACCAGCCTGTTGTGTGTGGGATGGACTGTTATCATGACTTGAAACTATAAACAAGGCCTGCCTCTGTAGTTAGAAGTCTGACTGTGAGATATGTTAATAAAATACATCATCACAAAGTGGTGCAGTTTCACATCATCTTGATCTTTCATTTTCAGCCTTGTGGTAAGTTGAAGCAAAAATCAAATGTTTCTTCGATGAAGTTAATCTCTTCCTTACCAGCAGTACAAAGAGACCACAAATATTATATGGTAGCAGTGGGTGAAAGATGCTGTCAATTTCAGCAGTATGGAAAAGTCTCTGTTACTACTGGAATGCTTTAAGCAGATCCCAATTAAGCAGATGTGTAGGTGAATTTACACTGAAGATATATAAGGTATTGCATTGCAGTCTCATTTTGAATCTGAGCAGGGAGCAGATCAACATGCTATTATATTCAAAGGACAGCTGTGTAGGCAACATTGTAGTTAAGCATGGAATCCAACAAAGAAACATTATATGTATAAGGAACTAATAAAAGCATACAAATCTACTTCAAATGTGCAAAAATGATGATTATTGAGCCAGCTAAATTTAATAAGCAAAACTCAGCAACAAGTCAAAGGTATTGATACTTGTATTAATGATCTGTGCAAACTTGCAGGGAACTGTGAATGTAATTTAAAAGAAATACTCATCAGGAAAAAATTTGTAGGAGTCTTAGCTGAAGGATTTTTGTCCACTTGCAGTCGAGGAGGACTTAACATTAACAAAGACAATTCAACTGGATAAATAAGAAGGAGGTCAGGAATCAATTTTGACCAGTGATTTGGGGTGATGGGAAGAACTAGATTTCAAAACCAGCTTAGGCAGGTTACAGATTGAGAAGAAGCCATGCAAAAATCAGGGGAGGCAGAAAGAACACACCACTCCAACTCACCATTGCAACTGTGGTGAAAGTAAAAACATGGGCATACAATTTGTCCCACCACAGAGGCGGAGTGCTCTTTTTGCCAAAAGTGCCACTTTCAAGCTGTGTTGCAGCCAGAAGTTTGTAAGCAAGAGTCAATGAGCCAAGAGGGAAGTTCTCAAAAAAATGACAAGGCCTTTGAAAGGGAAGTTATCAGTGATAGGATATTCCTTCCCATAGTAAGATCAAGGAAGCAGGTGGGAGTTACTGGAGTGCAGCTATCCTGATCCATGCAGCAGTTTAAGTTCTTTCTAATCCTGAACTTAGTTGGAGCAATTTCTCTTCAGCAATTATGCATGAGCCGAGAGACATAATACTCCAGCTCATGGAAAACTGAATGCAACCCATTGATATCAAGGCGGTGGGGGAGGGACAAAATCACTGAATCGTTAATATATAGAGAAAAAAAATCACTGAAACCTATATAATGATACTAATCCAGAGTTATTCACTCTTTATGCAGGAAAATCTACTTATATCTATTTACATTGTAGACAAATTGGAAACCTTAGATTCGCATAAAAACTTCAGAGCTGAATGTCCACAATTGTTCAGAGGATTAGGAAACCTGAACATATCATATATCACTCTACATCCTGAAGCAAAGCCAAAAAAAGTTCCTTGTCCACTCTAACTAATGTTAAGGATAAAAGTAACTCTGACTCTATGCTGAAGTATGGGGCTATTTCACATTTGACACGGTGATCAAGCTGGTGCTCAGGGTGGTCTCAGGACCAAACTCAAAAGATCTATGTGAACTTATAAAGTTATTATACAACCTTACAAAGCAGCCGGGCATGAAACTCATCCAGTGTGATCTGAGGATGAGAGCTTTAGTGAAATGCAATGACCCTAGATTCAATATTTCTCTTGGCAACTACTCTTGAAGACTCTAAGTTGCTCGCAATCTTTATTACACCACTTAGGATGTCTTGTTCCAACAAATTACCCTTCAGCACCAGAAACCTTCCAGAAGACAATGTCAATGACCCTAGGAGAACTGAATAGAACTGTCTGTTATATGGATGATGTCCTAGACCATGGATCCACTCAGAAACAAGGATTACGTTCAACAGACTGAAAAATCAATTTAAAATTCTTCATTGTTTTATACCAAACTGGTTCTGAATGTTTTTTTTTGTCAATGATCACATGCTAATAATTGTGGTGTCACTGAATATTCAACTTGCATTTCAACTGTCTTGAAATTTAATTCAATGCTCACTCAAATGTTGTAACTCAAAGAAAATTGAAGTTTCCATTCATACAGAAATTAGCTTTAAGTTGTGCTGAAATTGCACTTGGAAGCTATCTAAATGGAAATATTACTTATTCAACTGACTGCAATGCTTTCCTTTTAAGAAGTGTGCAAGTTTCCTTATTTGGATTGAAGGGCAAGTTGGCAAATGTGTCAATAGTGAGGAAATAGATATAGACAAATGGGTAAGATGCTCGGTTGGCAGGTGGCTAGGTGAGAATAGTTGGCATGTAGGTGAGGAAGTAATGTAGCAGGTGGGAGTGTGGGGTGACCGGTAGGTGAGGACCTCAAATGGCAAGTGAGGTTATGGGGAGTAGGTGTTTGAGGAGATAGAATAGCAGACTTGCGAGAATGTACAGTGCTTCTGGGTGAAACAAGAAGGAAGGAGGGCATGTGGTAGGATAACATGACTAAGAGAAACCAATGCAATTGGATAAAGGGTTAGTGTGCCACATGAGTAAAGTGGTAGGATGGAAGGTTGGTGGGTGAGAGTAAATGTGATGAGTAGGATTGTGAGGAAGTAGGCTGGCAGGTGCATGGATAAGAGACAAGTGCAGTGAGTGGGTGGATGAGCTGCAGGTTGGGTCAGTGGTGTTGTCAGAGTTCAGGTGAGAGGGTTAAAAAGTGGTGGGTGGATGTTAGGTAGGTTGGTAGTTCAGAGGTTTACTTGGGCAGTGGATATTTAGATCAGGAGGGAGTCTTTGCATACAGGGTGGACACCATAGAGGGTCAGTTCTGTAGGCAATAGCCTAGTGGTATTATTGCTGGACTATTAATCCAGAGACCCAGGTAATTTCTGTGGATCCGGGTTCGAAACCCACCACTTTTAGATAAGCACATGGATGATTTTGGGAAAGTGTAGCGAGACGAGCTGAGAATAGTTCACAGGTCGGCACAACATCGAGGGCTGAAGGGCCTGTTCTGCGCTGTATTGTTCTATGTTCATACCACTTAGTGGAATTTGAATTCAATAAAAAATAATCTGGAATTAAGAGTCGAATGATGACTACGAATCCATTGCCAATTCTTGGAAAAACATATCTGGTGCTCTAATGTCCTTTAGGGAAGGAAACTGCTATCCTTATCTGGTCTGGCCTACATTTAACTCTAGACCCACAGCAATATGGTTGACTCTTACCTGCCCTCTGGGCAATAAATGCTGGCCTAGCTCTCATCCCATGAATGAATAAAAACACTACTTTAATCTATTTAGCATTTCCTTGATGGCTGCCTGGGTTTAAATGTTTTAGTAGGGTCAGAGGTGGGGGTAAAAGATGGGGAATTGTGGCATTGCTTGTCAAAGATAGTATTACAGCTGTGGAAAGGATGATGGATGAAGACTCGCCATCTGAGGTAGTTTGGGCTGAGGTTAGGAATAGGAAAGGTGAGCTCACCCTGTTAGGAGTTTTTTACAGGCCTCCTAATAGTCCTAGAAACGTAGAAGAAAGGATTGTGAGGATGATTCAAGAGAAGAGTGAAAGTAATAGGGTGGTTGTTATGGGGGACTTTAACTTACCTGATATTGATTGGGAAAGCTATAGCTCAAGTTCATTGGACAAACACTGACCCATCTAATGTGTGCAGGAGGGTTTCCTGACACAATATGTAGATAGGCCAACAAGAGGTGAGGCCATACTGGATTTGGTTCTGGGTAATGAACCAGGCCAGGTGTTAGAATTAGAGGTAGGTGAGCACTTTGGGGACAGTGACCACAATTCGGTGACTTTTACTGAATAGGTTGTTTAGATGTGTTTCTCATGAAGAGGAGTGTTGTAAACCTGGTGATTAAGTCTCTGCTCTATGGAAAGCTGAGTAAATAACTTTGTTTTTTAAATTAGACAAATAATGGCTGGAGTCAGGTTCATGCACACCCTGGGTTTTAGTTGTTTGAAGTTGGGGTTTTGGAGTTGAAGCTGCTGGACACAACTCTCTCTCTCTCTCTGTCTGCAGCTGCACAAGTTTGAGTTCTCTCTCTGCTGCTAGATTCATTCTGCTGAGGTTCTTTTTCCTGGACTGGAGGAGATAGTAAGTGAGGGAGATCTGTTTTGCTGAATTTGCCTTTTTCAAGGGTGTGTTTATCGGATACTGTTATATTGGAACAGTTGATGAATAGTAGTTAAATAATATTATTTTGTTAAATATTTCAATAGAGTTCAGGTTATGCCAATTCCTTTTTTTTTGTTTGTATTTTAACAGTGATGTAAGAATAAAATGTGTTTTGCTTAAAACCTAGTAATTTGACTAATCAAATGACATCTGGAATGCAGTGCCTCTCATAAAAGTTAGAGTATAGGCTGCCTCCTTGCAATGTTTTGAGGGGGTTTGGTCTAGTCCATAACAATGGAAATATTTATGGAGCCATCTCCTCCTCCTGTTAATCGATTTAATTATCCATCACTAATCAAGCTTGGATGCGGCAAGATTGCAAAACTTTGATCTGATCCATTGGTTGTGAAATCATTTGGCTCTATCATATGCTACTTACCCTTTTGGCACACAAGTAGGCCTGTGTTGTTGCTTCACCAGGTTGACATCTCATCTTTAGGCATAAAGAGGAACCTCGATTATCCAAAGGACTCAGGCGGGAGTATTTTGTTCAGTTAATCGAATGCTGGATAACCGAGGTTCCTCTGTACTTAATGCTGCTCTGGGAACGCCAATCTGCATTCTTTATTTAGTACCAGGGTTGATCTCCCAGCTTGACAGTAATGGCAAGAGTGGGATACACTGGGTCACGGGGCCACATGTGGCTGAATACAATGCTGCTGCTGATGGCTCACAGCACCTCAGATGCCTCGAAATAAAACAAAGAGCTGCGGATACTGGAGATCTGCAACAAAAGATTTTTCTGGCAAAATTCAGCAGTCTGGCATCATCTGTGGAATGAAAGCAGTGTTAACGTTTAGAGTCTGGTGACTTTTCATCAGAACTGTTAAGCAATTAGGAAAAATAAATAATTACACTGAAAATGAGGTTGTGGGGGAGTGGAGAGGTGATTGGATAGGAAAAGTTGGAGCCCAGAAAGAAAGAGGTAGGTAAACAAGCAGATCATGTATTGCAAGCCTGGACAGAAGTAAAGCGGAATAGATTATAATTAGAGCTAAGAGTAGGTAAGAATGGGTGACTGTGTGAAAAACAACCCATAATCATAACAGGACCAGGTGTAAAGTGGGTAAAAAACATGAAAGAATGAAATCAAGCTCTAAAGTTATTTGACTTGGTGTTGAGTCCTAGAAGCTACAAGGTCACCAAGTGGAAAATGAGATGAAGTTCTCCATTTTCTGTCCTTAAACCAGGTTTTCACTGCAAGCTGTCACTTATCTTCCAACTGCTCGAGGCTTAATTTTGGAAACCAGTCCTTTATTGGTACTTAATCAAACATTTTATTAAAATTCATGTAGACAGTTTGCATTAAATTCAGTTCAACAGCTTTCTCTGTTGTGCCATCAAAACAAAATGCAATTAGCTTATTCCATCATAATCTGTCTTGTTAAGCCCACCACTTTTTAAGCAATGTTCTGTTATTTGGTTTGCCACAACATGCTGTTTCCACATGATTGTTTGTGCTTTCAGCTCACAAACTTTATTTATAACACATTTTTGTGTGTTTACATAGACACAGGTTAGGAATGTCTTATGTTCCTTGTTGGCCTTAACCTGCTACTTCCTTCTTTAATCTAGTGCTAGTCAATACTTTCACTCCTTTATACATCTTTTCTATTTCTATATGTTGGAACCCACTCCCTTCCAATTTTGATTAAATCTTTTTCAACTTCCCTGCAAAGGCATTGATCCCAATTATTTTGGCATGCAAAAGTTTAAATAACCATCTCCTGTCCTGGAAATGATTCTGATATCCAACAACTCTGAAGTTCAAGCTTTGATCCTTTCTATCTTCTGGCAAGGGGGCATAGCTTTAAATTAAGGGGGGGGGGTAGGTATAGGACAGATGTTAGGGGTAGGTTCTTTACTCAGCGAGTCGTGAGTTCATGGAATGCCCTGCCAGTAGCAGTGGTGGACTCTCCCTCATCATGGGCATTTAAGCGGGCATTGGATAGGCATATGGAGGATAATGGGCTAGTGTAGGTTAGGTGGGCTTGGATCGGCGCAACATCGAGGGCCGAAGGGCCTGTACTGCGCTGTATTCTTCTATGTTCTATGTATTGGAGTCCTTTAAAGTCAAACACTCGAAGTTGGAGTTGCAAGGTTCTTTTGGAGGTTTGTGGAAGCAGATCGATCAGAAATTTAAATCTCCTGGACAATTTCTACACAGTCTATGTGTCAGCGGTTCTAAAGGGGGGTTCAAATACTCATCGCCAGGGTCTGTCTGATCGCTAATCATTTGGGGATGAGATGATCTGGGCTTTGCTGATGCAATGGTCCAAAACATTTCTAAATTTGATGAAAACACATTAAGGGGTTTTATTCAACGGTGATCAATTCTGTTAACCAAGTTGCACGAATTAGTAAGAAGTACTTTAAAAATGGAGTTAAAAATCACACAACACCAGGTTGTAATCCAACAGGTTTATTTGGAAGCACTAGCTTTCGGAACACTGCTCTTTCACCACCTGATGAAGGAGCGGCACTCCGAAAGCTAGTACTTCCAAGTAAACCTGTTGCATTATAACCTGGTTTTGTGTGACTTTTAACTTTGTTCACCCCCATCCAACACCTGCACCTCCAAGTCATTTAAAAATACAGTTAGACATGAGAATCATAGAATCCCAACAGTGCAGGAGCAGGTCATTTGGTCCATTGAGTCTAGACCGACCCTCCAAATAACATCCCACACAAACCCATCCCCACCTCGTTTGTGTAACCCTACATTCTCCATGGCTAATCCCCCTAGCCTGTACATCCCTGGACACTATGGGCAATTTAGCATGGCCAATCCACCTAACGTGCACATCTTTGGACCATGGGAGCAAACCTGAGCACCCAAAGGAAACCCACACAAACACGGGGAGAATCTACAAACTCCCCACAGACAGTGACCCAAGAGTGGAATCGAACCCAGATCCCTCAGGTGATTATCGGGCTCTGTCAACATTGAAAAAGCTTGGTTAGAGACAAGAAGAATGCAGATACTGGAATCCAAGTTAGACTAGCTGGAGGCTGGAAGAACACAGCAAGCCAGGCAGCATCAAAAGGTACAGAAGTCAACATTTCGGGTGCAATCCTCCTTCAGGGCATGAGCGTTATACCCAAACCATGGACTTCTCCACCTCCTGATGCTGCCTTGCTTCTGTGTTCTTCCAGCTTCCTATTTGTCAACATTGGAAAAGCAGCAATGGCTCTAATTCAGTTCATAACACCATACCTTTCCCAGAAGAACAGAGAATGGAAGCAGGAATAGGCCATTTAATCCTCCAGTGCTGCTCTGCAATTCAATCTGATCGTGGATAATCATCCAATTCAGCACCATGTTGTCACTTCCTCCATTTGATCACTAAAGAACTATATTTACCTCGTTCTGACAACATTAAATGTTTTGGTCTCAATCGTCTTCTGTGTAAGAGAATTCTAGAGGTTCACCACTCTCTGGGCAAAGAAATGTGTCCTGACCTCCATTCTAAGTGACCTACCCTGATTTTTAAGTCTGATACTAGACTTCCTGATCATCAGGAACATCCTTCCTGCACTTACTAAATAAAAACCTGAAAAACTGCTGATGCTGTAAATCAGAAACAAAAACAGAAATTGTTGGAAAAGCTCAGCAAGTCTGACAGAAACCCTTCTGAGGAAGGGTCACTGCACCTGAAATGGTAACTCTGAATTCTCTCCACAGATGCTACCAGACCTGCTGAGCTTTTCCAGCAATTTTTATTTTTTTTGTTTTCTTCCTGCATTTACCCTGTCTAGTCCTATTAGAAATGTACAGGTTTCTATGAGATTCCCCCCCCCATGTTTGAAACTCCATTGAATTTATTCCTAAATCAATCCAGTCTCTCTTATGTCAGTCCTGCCTCCCACTAATCAGTCAGGTAAAGGTTTGTTGTGCTCCTTTCATAACCAGATCCATCCATGTACAATTGCCCTTGTATTTGAATCCTCTTGCTATTAAGGCCAACATATCATTTGCCTTTTTTACTGCCTGCTGCACCTGCATGCTTGCTTTCAGCAACTGATGTACAAGGACACCCTGGTCTTGTTGCACCTCTCCTTTTTATAATCTTTCACCATCCAGATAATAATCTGCTCACCTGCATGTTTTTACTATCAAAGTGGATAACTTCACATTTATCCACATCATGTTTAATCTGCCATGTATTTGCCTATTCACTCAACTTACCAAATCACATTGTAGCATCTCTGCATCCTTCTCACAGTTCACCCCTCCTATCCAGCTTTATGTTGTCTGCGAACTTGCATCTAAATCATTGATATACATAGTGAGAAGCTGGGGTCCAAGCACTGATCCCAGTGCTACTTTACAAATCACTGGCTGCCACTCAGAAAAATATTTATTTGTCCGCTGTTTCACATAAAAACAAAAAAAAAACAGCAGGAGTGAACCATTTGGCCCTTTGAAATTGCCACGCCATTCACTGTGATCATGGCTATCGACCAACTAATTCTCCATCCATGCCAATACATCACCCCAATACCACGCACTTTAATTTTACACACTTTTATATGGGATCTTTTCGAAAGCCTTTTGAAAGTTCAAGGAAATCACATCCAAAGACTTTCCCTTATCAAATCGACATGTTACATTCTTGGAAAACTCCAATAGATTTGCCAAGCGTGTTTTCTCTTTCATAAAGCAATGCAGACTCTGATCTTATCACTGCTTTCCAAGTTCTCTACCATTAAATATTTTTGCAATGGACTATAGCCTTTCCCTAAAATGTCAGGGTAAACAATATATAGTTCCCTGTTTTCTCTCTACCTTTCTTAAATAGTGAGCTTACATTAGGTCCAATCCATAGAAACTATAGAATCTTGAACACTGACCACCAATGCATTCATTATTTCTAAGATCACTTCCTTACATAGTCTGGAATTTACATTATTGCACCCCGAGGATATAGTAGACTTTAATCCCATCAATTTCCCTAACACCAATTGCCTACTAATATTGATTTACTTCTATTCCTCCCACTCGCAAGGTCATGTATACACCAACATTTTTCTGATGTTATTTGTGTCTTCTTTTGTAAAGACAAAACAATAATATGTATTTAATTGATCTACCATCTCCTTATTCATCATTATAATTTCCACTGTTACTGATTGTAAGGGACTTCAAACAGAGTTCTGTTAGTTTTCTATATGCAGGTTCGATTCCAGCCTCGGGCAACTGTCTGTGTGGAGTTTGCATTCTCCCTGTGTATGCGTGGGTTTCCTTCGGGTGCTCCAGTTTCCTCCCACAATCCAAAAATGTGCAGGTTAGGTGAACTAGCCATGTTAAATTGCCCATAGTGTTAGGTATATTAGTCAAAGGGAAATGGGTCTGGGGGGTATTACTCTTTGGAGGTTCGGTGTAGGCTTGTTGGACTGACGGGCCTGTTTCCACACTGTAGGGGAATCTAATCAAATACCCAACATAGCTGTATAGATTGTTAAATTCCACTTGTACCTTGTTACACACAGTCCCCAAATTTAAGCTATTCATATAAATGTTGGGGTCCAGTTAGCTCAGTTGTTGAGATGATTAGTGTGTGGTTCAGAATGACACCAACACTATGAGTTCTGAGTAAAAACAAGGACTGCAGATGCTGGAAACCAGAGTCTAGATTAGAGTGGTGCTGGAAGGGCTTTTGCCTGAAACGTAGATTTTCCTGCTCCTCGGATGCTGCCTGACCTGCTGTGCTTTTCCAGCACCAAGCTAATCTAGTATGAGTTCTGAGTCTTGTTCTAGCTGAGGCAGAACTTGGGAGCTGCCTCCTTGTTTTAGCCCTGAAGCAGAAAGCAATAACAAGCCCACTGAGAAAATAAAGCTAAGGAAACATTAGAATGAAGCAACAGCAAGCAATGAGTCAACACCTGCCTTTGAGCGGAGAACACATGAATAATTTGAATTTATTCCTGAGAAGAATGCAGAGCTTGATACAAATAAATACGGACATCAAGAGGCACTAGGAACACTATATAGAAAACACAGTTTAAAAATATTATGATACTCCTGAAAGTTTTATAGATTCAGATACCTTTAATTTTGAGCAACAGAAGCAATTGGATTAAGTCCAGCGCGTACAACAATATTTATCGAAATGTTATCAAGAAACACATTATTGTAGTTGCTCAATGTGAAGGAGATTGATATTTTATTAACACTAGAGGAAGAGTAATTTTCCCGCTTGCTCTGTTGAACCCATGAAAGTTAGTTAATTAAACGCATTTGCAGACCCAAATATCACTACAACTAGAGTCATCAGCAGCAGCAGGAATAATGCACTTGGCACCTTCACCTCAGCTGTTCACACCATCACTTCCTTTCACATATAACCAAGAGAATCGCCAGAAACCTGCACACAGATGCAACATCATATACTAGATGTAGCACATTGGAGATTTGTCTAATTTAATTTTGCAAGAGAATCTGGGCTAAGGATTGAACTGCCCTGTCACAACCTGCCAATTCTCATTGTGCTTAAGTTTTATGCTACCTACTCAGTTAATGTATCTATTGGTCTGGCTGCCTTCAGATGAAGATTCCATAATTGACTCAAAGCGGAACAAGAGGATCAAGACCAGCATGCTGCACCAGATGAGGGCAAACAGAGAGTGCTAGGGTGAGGCTCGAAATCTTGATAATTAAATAATTCTTCGAACAATTTGCAGACCCATCTACATGAAACATCATTTTCCATCTATAATCCCTGGTTGGATAGACATTTACAAATAAATCCAAATGCAAGCATCAATCTATTTCTCATTGAAGGAGTTCGTGCACTCCATTGGAAGCTGCTGTTACTTGTCATGATAAGCTAGCCACGAGAACTCCTAAAAATGACACAATCAGAATAGGTGACACATTTAAGAAAGTAGATCAGAAACACATGTCAATCAGCCTCATACCTCAATCTAGTAAACATGTTGACCTCTGTGTGTCTACTGCAATTTCTTTATTTGTTTATTATATGCTATGTCATGCTGGAGACAGGCTACTGATTATGATGCCTCATAGGCCTGATGACCTTGGTAATCTCTTGTCACTTAAGACCAAGAGATCCCTGGTATGGTGAGTGGGTCCTGCCTGATGGGAGGCATCTCCACTGTCGGGAGGAGCCTGAGTTCCTGGCTGAAGGACAAAGGGGATGCCATCTCCATTAGGAGTAGCTCAAGAGGAGACCCAAGATGTAGACTGCTGTTGCTCATTTACCAAGATGAGTCTCCAGTTGTACCTCTAGTTTGCCTGAGATGGCTGAAGATGGTGGAGACTCCAGGTGCCTTGTTGCCTTTCACATTTGCTCTGCCTGACTGCTCAGTGATAATACTATAGCTTGAGTGACTTCAAATGCATTCAACCTGCCCTGGATGTGCTGCTGAGTCCACGTCTCCATGAGAGTCTCAATCTCTCAATGAAGGAGGTCATGAATGTAGACATATAGCACCTGGATGGACTCTGCCACTTTCTCTTTTTGAGGACACACACACACTTTGCAACTTTTCTTTTATGCTTCTCCCATTGGATATCCAATATCTGCCACCTCATGAACAGCTCCAGAGGCTTGTCATCTGCTGTAATGTGGCCTGGCCCTCAATGTCCTCTTGCTCATCATTATAGTCATTGAAGAAAAAACTGCTCTACCTCAACAATTTTGTGAATTTTTCTTCCTCTTTCTTGGTGCTGGGTATTTCTTTCCTCTGGTTTTTGTGTGCCTCTTCCAAGAGAGATGCAAAGTCATGGATTCTGATTAAATGTATGACCGTGGTGGCCTGGCCATCGTACACTGAGGTAAGCATGTGTGGACCAAGTGGTATTTTCCTGTTGAGAAATTTTATATGTGCATATGTCAAATTGTCACCCATTTTCCCTTAATTGTCTGCAATTTCCCCTCCCCCACCTAATCTCCCACCCTCCCTTCCCTAGTTATTATCCTGGTGATGCAGGAAAACAAGTCAACTACTAGGAACATTACTGCATTGTGATTCCAGATTTCTCAAGTATTTATAGAAGTTTTAGGTTGTTATAATAGATAGAAAGTCACTGTATTGAGTAGCTGTGTTCCCAATAGGCCCAAAATTCTTCAGCTGCTTTATCAATGAGCTTCACTCCATTGCAAGGTCAGAAGTGAGGAGTGTTGTCAGATGATTGTAGGATGTTCAGTATCACTGCCACTCAGATACTGAAGAATTCATGTCCATATGCAGAAAAACTTGGATAGCATCCTGATTGGGCTAGTGACCACTAAGCGAACATTAAATAGCATTACAATTATTGAATTCCCCACTGTCAACGTTGAGAATTACTATTGACCAGAAACTTAGCTGGAGGAGCTATATCAATACCATGATTACAAGAACAAATCAGATACTGAGAGCTCTGTGGCAAAATAAGTCACCAGAATTGGAGGTATAGTGGACAGCGAAGAAGAATTCCATAGAGTACAAAAGGACCTTGATCAGATGGGCCAATGGGCTGAAGAGTGGCAGATGGAGTTTGATTTAGATAAGTATGAGGAGCTGCATTTTGGAAATGTAAATCAGGGCAAGACAAATACACTTAATGCATATACACTTTGGGGCGGCATGGTGGCTCAGTAGTTAGCACTGCTGCCTCACAGCGCCAGGGACCCAGGTTCGATTCCACCCTCAGGTGACTGTCTGTGTGGAGTTTGCACATTCTCCCTGTGTCTGTTTGGTTTCCCCCACAGTCCAAAAATGTGCCGGTCAGGTGAATCGGCCATGCTAAAGTGCCCATAGTATTAGGTGCATTAGTCAGAGGGAAATGGGTTTGGATGAGTTGCTCTTTGGAGGGTTGGTGTGGACTTGTTGGGCCGAAGCACCTGTCTCCACACTGCAGCATATCTAATCTTAATGGTAAGGTCCTGGGGAATGTTGCTGAACAAAGAGACCCAGGTTCATAGTTCCTTGAAATTGGAGTTACAGGTAGACAGGATAATGAAGAAGGTGTTTGGTATGCTTGCCTTTATTAGTCAGTGTATTTGTGTATAGGAGTTTAGAGCTGTACAGGACACTGGTGAGGAGAAAGTGAGGTCTGCAGATGCTGGAGATCAGAGCTGAAAATGTGTTGCTGGAAAAGCGCAGCAGGTCAGGCAGCATCCAGGGAACAGGAGAATCGATGTTTCGGGCATAAGCCCTTCTTCAGGAGAAGGGCTTATGCCTGAAACGTCGATTCTCCTGTTCCCTGGATGCTGCCAGACCTGCTGCGCTTTTCCAGCAACACATTTTCAGGACACTGGTGAGGCTACTTCTGAAATACTGTGTGCAATTCTGTTCTCCCAGCAATAGGAAGGATGTTGTGGAACTTGACTGAGTTCAGAAAAGATCTTAAAGGATATTACCAGGGTTGGAGGGTTTGAGTTTTAGGGAGAGGCTGAATAGACTGGAACTATTCTTCCTAGAACATCAGTGCCTGAGGGGTGAGTTCATGAGGGCCATGGATAGGGTCTTTGCCCTAGGGTGGAGGAGTCCAAAACTACAAAGTTTAGGTTTAAGGCGAGAGGGGAAAGATTTAAAAGAGACCTTAGAGGCAATCTTTTCACATAGAGAGTAGTGCAGATATGGATTTAGCTGCCTGAGGAAGTGGTGGAGGCTTGTACAATTGCAACATTTAAAAGGCATTTGGATAGGTACCTGAATAGGAAGGGTTTAGAGGGATGTAGGCCGAATGCTGGCAAATGGGACTAGGTTAATTTAAGTTATCTTTTTGGCATGGATGAGTTGGACTGAGAGGTCTGTTTCCATGCCATTACAGCTCTATAACCCGAGGTCCTGAGCTCCCCAAAGCCTGTCCACCATCAGCAAGATGTACGTCAGGGTTCAAAGGGAGGACTTCTCCACTTGCTTAGATAACTGCAGCTCCAAGACTACTCAAGGAATTTTATACAATCCAGGACAAACCAGACAACTAACTGGCATCCCATCCACCATTTCAACATCCAATCCTTCAGACACCAATGCATTATGGCAGCAGTATCTGCAGTCTATAAGATGCAGTGTAGCAACTCACTCTGGCTTCTTTAATTGCACGTCTACCATCTAGAATGGTGAGGGCAGCAGACGCATGGAACACCAGCACCTCCAAGCTCCCATCCAAGCCAGATACCATCCTTGCTTGGAAATATATCACTGTTCGCTCAGTGTCACTGGGTTAAAATCCTGGAAATCCCTTCCAAACTGTAGGTGTTTTGCTTCTCCTGCTGTTAAACCAACATCTCTTCCAAATGCAGGAACGCTTTTCACTTTCAGGGATGCCCTATCCAGACCCCTACCAATGATGGAGGTTGAGTGCAAATTCAGAGGTTAAATGCATTCAATTTTTGATTAACAATGGAGAGCTGTCTCCCAGATGACAGCTCTGGTGATGTAAATTTCTGCAGCAAATGATTGTTACTAAGGGAGACAGCAACATATAGTAGGATGAGTGAGCTTACTGCTTAAGCATGGTGCAGAGTAACTTGTGCTTCTGTCAGTTTCAATGTGTGAATTGAATTAGGATTTTTACTGTCATGTGTACTCAAATGAGTGCACTGAAAATGTTATAAGTTGCCAGTTGTGGCACCATCTTAGGTACAAGTTATTTAATACAGATTCTTCAGTACAAGGTCTTCAGGAAAAATTTAAGAAGTAAAGAAATAAAAAGTCCAACATTGCAGATCGTGGGAATAAATTAGAAAAATAGCAAAATACAATTTTTAGAACAATGCTCCTTCCAACCCAGCCCATACTGGCACCCAGCCTTCAGTCCTCCAGAGCATACTGGGCTTCACCTTGAGACTCTCAAGGCTGGGAGACCGCTCTGGAATCACCTTGAGGCTGGAAGTCCACACTCGGGTCACACCAGGCTGAAGACCACCACATACCACCAAAAGACTACCATGCCAGGCCAAGAGACCCACACGCTGGGTAGCTGAGAGACTGCTATGCCAGGATGGGAAATCACCATGCTGGGATGGGAAATGGCCACGCTAGGCCAAGAGGACAACAAGCCAGGGCAAGAGGAAACCACACATCCATGTTGGGCTGAACGACTGCCACGGCAGACTGGAAAGCCTCCATGCTGAGAGGACGTCTCACCATGCCTGCACTGAGGCTGGGAGTTTGAGGATGAGGAGAAAGAAGAGAGAAGAGGAAAAAAGTACCGAAGAGGACAAAAGAGAAAAAGAAACGATGGAGTGGACAAGCTCTGGTGAAAGAATCCTATTCCACCACCATCTTGGACCAATCTGCACAACGTTCTGATGACTAGTATTCTGGAAAGAAAAGGAAAACGAGCAGTCTGTTGCCTTGCCTATCCTCTTTCTCCCTTGTTGCATTTTGTCAGGAACATCCCCATAGATTGGTCTTAGTAAAATCCTGAGATTTAATTTTCTTGCTTGTTTCTTTAGCCCAGGTCCTGTAAATGAAGTCTTGCTTTAAGTGTCTGCTATGTGTCACGAAGGTGTAGAAGTGTACTGTACCTTTAAGAGAGTTAAAAGGTAGCAGAACTACCTAACAGCACCAAGTTAGGCCAATTGGTTTAAATTATACCCCCCCCCCCAAAAAAAAAACTCAAAACAAGTTTGAATTTAATGTATTGACAATATTAGAAGCCAAAGACACAATCGATGCTTTGGGGGTATAAGACCAGGAAAAACTGAACAGTTGGGAGAGAGCTGCCAAAAGACCAACAGATGTAGGCTGATGGTCAGAACTCTCTAAGAGGTACCTGTGTAGAGAAAGAGTTTGCACAAAGCAAAACATCAACACCGACCTGGAGAGCAAATCTACAGAGGAAGATATAAAGAGAAGATTCAACTGCTAGCTGGGTTTGAAATTTGAATTTTTCAGTAAATCTTAATCGGGAGTTTTATCGGACTAAGGGAAAGTAAAAGATAGGTTGGGGGAAGGAATTTTAAATAGTTGTTAGTTAATTATTCTCTGTTATACTTTAAGAAATAAAGTTATTAACTTTTACTTTAAATTGGTTTTTATCCTCTCGGATTTTCATTGCATGGGATAAATCTTTTCTGTGTTGCTGGTTTAAATTAAGCAGGAGGGTTTACCCTGTATCATAACATAAGACATTAAGACATACACCCGACAGCTACCTCAGCCTTTCAATATGTTCAGGACATACCTGCTGCTCCAATCTTCATATTCTTGAAGTTTTTTAAGGGGCCTACTATACAAGTTTCTTCCCAAACAGCAGACCCCCTATAATACATGAATGCGAAATGAATGCGAATGAATGGATTTTCACCACATTATATCATTAGCTACAAAGATAGTGAAGAAGGAATTTGGTATGCTTTCCTTTATTGGGTCAGAGTATTGAGTACAGGGTTTGGGAAGTCATGTTGCAGCTGTACAGGACATTGCTTAGGCCACTTTTGGAATATTGCCTGCAATTCTGGTCTCCTCATATCGGAAGGACGTTGTGAAACTTGAAAGGGTTCAGAAAGATTTACAAGGATGTTGCCAGGTTTGGAGGATTTGAGCTTTCGGGAGAGGTTGAATAGGCTAGGGCTGTTTTCCCTGGAATGTAAGAGGCTGAGGGGTGACCTTATAAAGGTTTATAAAATCATGAGGGGCATGGATAGGATAAGTAGACAAAGTCTTTTCCTTGCAAAGTCTTTTCCTTGGGGTGGGGGAGTCTAGAACTAGAGGGTGTAGGTTTAAGGTGAGAGGGGAAAGATATAAAAGAGACCTAAGGGGCAACTTTTTCATGCAGAGGGTGGTACATGTATGGAATGAGCTGCCAGAGGAAGTGGTGAAGGCTAGTACAATTGCAACATTTAAAAGGCATCTGGATGGGTATATGAATAGGAAGGGTTTGGAGGGATATGGGCTGGGTGTCGGCAGGTGGGAACAGATTGGGTTGGGATAACTGGTCGGCGTGGATGAGTTGGACTGAAGGGTCTGTTTCCATGCTGTACATCTCCATGAATTTATGATTTTAAGTGTAAGCAACTGAAAGACAGAAATTTAACTAAATAGATAAAACATAGAGATTTGTACACGATATTCCTTTGTGGTGCAAACCACCGGTCAGTCTGGTCTATTTGAAGCTTGTCATTTGCACAAGCTGGAAATCTACAAAATATATATCATAAATGCAATTGTGAATTGGCAAAAAATGTTGGCTTGGAGAAGGAAGAAGCTGATAAGTCAGGAAAAATATCAGAAATTGCTCCACCAACTCAGTTGATCTGGCAGCATCTATGGAGAGAAAGCAGAGTTAATGCTTTGGGTCCAGTGGCCCTTCGTCATAACTATGCTCTTCCACTTCTGAACAAGGGTCACTGGACCCGAAACATTAACTCTGCTGTCTCTCCACAGGTACTGCCAGATCTGCTGAGATTTTCCAGCAATTTCTGATTTGGTTTCTGATTTCCAGCATCCACAGTCCTTTGGTTTTCTGATAAGACAGGGTTGGATATGACTTTTCATCTTCATTCAAGAGCTTGGTTGGACAGCGATCAAAGTAAAGTGACATGAAATCATAAGAAATCAAAAAGCAACAAGAATGATATATTTCGTGGGTGCTTGATTGTCCAAGTTTATCACTACCTACTTGCACAATTTAGAAATACAAATATTAATTAAAGTTAAGATGTTGTTTATAAGTTATAAAGGAAGGTCTAGTTGCTACGTATCATTGAAGCCATGGATTTTCATTTGATGAAAAAGATTGAATTTACGGTTGTTCAAAAGATTTACTTATGTTTTATCTACAAGCTGAGTGTGATTTGTCTCAGTGAGCAAACTGTGCTGAATTAACCCTCAATAACAATTTAAATTTCTATGTTTGTGCCCACTTATATTCAAAAATGTTTCATTAATATAAAACATTTCCAATACCTTTCACAATGACTTTCTGAATTCTAATTGAAAGATATATTTGAAACATATTGTTGCGGCCTACTTATGATTATCAGTTTGTCATTTAACGTACATATACACAGTCCTGATATAAATTGCAATGTTCTGCTGAGACACACTAATTGGTACAAAGTCACAATTTTGCTCCAAGTAGAACTCTGGAAATTACTGTTGACATTTAGCTTTTAATGCCCATGTGATTTGAGAGTGAATAATGAGTATTTCTCTGAGGACGGCCAGGAGGAACAGAAAAGAGCTGTCAGCAATGACAGGTAGCACTCAGAGCATGTCAACCAGTCTTGCTGCTGAACTGTGAAGTATGCCATTGAAACAGAAACAGCTGGAAAAACATGGCAGGTTTGGTGGCACCTGTGGAGAGAGAAACAGAATTCAGGTTGAAGTTCTTATTCTCAGAACTGGAAAACAACAAGGATTTCAATTTTATTTAGGCAAGGTTGGAGGGAGAAGGCAGAACAAAAGGGAACATTCTGAAAAAGTAGGAGGTAGATGAAGTTAAGATTGCAACATTTGGCTCTGTAGCAATACTGGAGCCAGAGGAAATGTTTGACTTGCATGGAATACACCGTCTCTGAGTGGACCTGCAGGCTCACTGCTGGACACAGATGTTGTTGCCATCAAGACTACTGTCTCTGTCAACTTCAAGTGATAAGATCCTTCCATGTGGGAACAGGAAACAGCGCAGATCATCTGGTTCATTGTCAGTTGCGGTTGACGAAGCCTCCATCGTCAGGAGAGACAAGATCATTTTTGCTCTAATCAAAGATAAACAAGTGAAGTGATTATTTCCCAGGAACACAGAGCTCCCAGTGTTGTCAAGAGGCATATGAGGCATGAAGTTCTGTGAGCCCCAGATAGAAATGCGAAGATATACAGGAACTTAGAAGGGTCTCATTGCACTAATGTGTAAATGCTTTGCATGTCTCTAAATCTACAGTATCCTGGCAACAGTCATGGGGCTTTCAATCTGTAGCAATCTCATTCAGGCCATCTTCCAGCCACTGTAAAGAACCATATAACTGACTACTTGAGGTAGAGTCTGATGAGCCATCAAGACTGATGAGCCCTTCATCACCCAAACACTAGATCAACCTGGGAAGTTAGCTTTATATCCCTCTCCACAGATTCTGCCTGATCTGCTCAGAATTTCTAGAGTTTCCTGTTTTATTTCTGTCAACAGAACTGCTGCAGGGCAAATAATTGACATTCTCAAGCTATGATTCTAATGCCTACAACACTTGAGGGGAGCATTATGATACTTTCTGGATTTTTTTCCAAATCGATGGTGGTCTACGGTGTCCTCCATAGACTTGAATTATGAGGGCACAACCCAATGGCACTGGGCACATGGAGGCCACATTGACAGGAGGTCTGGAAGGGGAGGCACTGACTGAGACTCCAGTTCCACTGGGAATTGTCAGCCAATCACCATCGTTACTCCACTGTTCCCCACAGTCCAATCGTTCTGTGACAGCCTATCACAGTGAACCCTTGTTCAAAATATTTAGTAATTCACATTAAGGTTGATTGTTATTTGCTAAAGCAGTTTTCTCTTATTACACTGCAGTCCAATTGTAATGTTGAAGTCCTGAAGTGAAACTCCAATCTGCTTCCTTGAGTGGAGAGGTCAAGTTCAACCCAATACCTGTGCCTTCTGATGTTTCCTAGCAGAATTTGTTCTTTCTCAGGCCCAGGAGTCTCCCTCTTCTCCAAAAAGTGTCTCATTAAAAGTTCTAATTAGAAACCCAGGTTCTGTGACTTGATGAGAGCATCTTTTCCATTGTCTTCACGAAGCCTCTTTGATTGCTAGGCCACTCAAACACCAGCATGATAAAATTAAGATTTTCATACTCATTCCCTGGAGATAAACTCTAGAGTTGAAAATTCTGCAAGTAGTATTGTGAAATCAATTTCTTTAGTTATTTGAAGAAGGGCAGCCACTAGCTACAGGAAGGATATTTTGTATTTTAATAACTTCTCAAAGGTGTTTTCAGAAAGACTGTTTGTTTGTGTCATTACTTTAAGATTTGTCCAGACATGAAGATTAGCCCAAGGGGTCTTATTGGTCACATTTTTTTTGACAGAACAGAAAGGTTGCTTCAAACTTTTAGCTCCATTTTGTTTTAAATTTCCATTTTGAGTTTCTACATCATACAGGTGTATGACAAAACCATTCGAGAGTCACTTTTGGGTCACAAAGGCAAACATCCCCAAACATTCACTCCCTCCATCACTGTTATCACAGTGTGCATCATCTTTATGTTGCACTGCATGGAATTACAAGGAATGCTTAGACAGCACTTTCCAAACCCTAGACCACTCCCTTCTGGAAAGACATGAGCAGCAGATACATGGGAACACATCACCCAAACTTCTCAAGGTAACTAGGAATGATCAATAAACGCTGGCATAGCCAGCAACACCCACATCCCATATCTGAATAATTAAAAAAGAAACTCAGTACCACTTCTTTGCATGATTGTGATTTTCCCCAGTTCCTCCCTCATTACCATTTCTTGATGTATTGCTTCTTTTGGAATGTTTCTTGTATCTAATGTAATGAAAGCAGATGCAAAGTTCCTGAACAATTCTTCTACCTTTTCCTTATCTCCCATTATAAATTCTCTAGCCTTGCTTACTATAGGACCAATATCACTTTGTTAATTTTTTTCTTTAAATTTTCTAAATATTTACAGAAGCTATTAATTTATGTTTTTATATTTCTGACTAACCTTCTCTCATACTCTAATTTTTTGATCACTGTGATTTTTAAAGTTTTTAATTCAACTTTCTGACCTGTCACCAAATTGTCTTTACTCAGCTATACTGTATATCATTTTCTTTAAATATGATACTATCTTTAATATTTATAGTTATACGGAATGTGGGTCCATTCCTTGAAAGCCGCCTTACCCATTGGAATTTGTCTATTCTGTATATTCTGAAATATCCCTTTAGGTGTCTGCCATTGCATCTTTATTGACCTAATCTGCCAATTTACTTCAACCACCTCTGTTTTCATGCTGTGAGGGACAGAGATGATTCCCCTGAAGCTTTCGAGACCTGAAGTATCTTTCATCACAGTACAGGTGCAGCCCAGAGACATTCTACAAACTTTCATATGTAGATGTGTCTGTTTCTGTGTGGTGCTTCTTCACATAGTGTCATTAGAAATAGCTTTAAGAAAGCTTTCCATAGAGATCAACAACTGTCTTTCTCACTGTTCCCACTGAAATGTGAATATGTGAGTTGTTGCATGGCCTGAATGAATCATATGATAGGGCACCATTACAGTGAGTGACTTCCAGTGAGGAGATGATTAGAACTTAGGAAATTCACAATTAATCTTGCAGTGGTAGTCTTCGAGAGTGGAAGAGTTCTAAAAAATAGAAGAGAGTTGCATATTTGTGGGTTCCCAATGCATTTTACTTACCAATGCTTCCTAGAAATTGATGAGAATGCTTTAGACTGCCTGCTCAAGGTAACAAGCACTCAAATTGAATAATGACAGTTCAATTTAGGAATGCTATTGAGGGCAATTTGCATTCTGCTGGAGAGGAGGGTTTTTTTTTGTTATTTGGGAACACCACCATAGAACATAGAACAATACAGCACAGTACAGGATCTTTGGCCCTTAATGTTGCACTGACCTGTGAAACCGATCTGAAGCCTATCTAACCTACACTATTTCATTCTCATCCATATGCTTATCCCGTGACCATTTAAATGCCCTTAAAGTTGGCAAGTCTACTACGGTTGCAGGTAGGGCTTTCCTCTCCGAGTAAAGAAACTACCTCTGACATCCGTCTTGTATCTATCACCCCTCAATTTAAAGATACATGCCCTAGTGCTAGCCATTGCCATCTGAGGAAAAAGGCTCTCACTGTCCACCCTATCTAACCCTCTGATTATCTTAGATATCAGTAGATTAGAGATGGGATATGGGGAGTGGCATTGGAACTGGAAGCTCCAGCTCTCAAAGAGTGGGCTGTGAGTATCAAAGGATGTCCCTACAGCCCAAAGAATCAAGTAGAGATTTCACTCCCTGCAGCCTTGCACCCCCTTACCGCCGCCCTCCTCAACAATGATTTATTTTGATGGCTCTGAACACACCACCTTTTCAAGGCACACTAACAGTCCTCTACCTGCTTCACAGGACCCAAAGCTCTGAGTGGGGCAGCTAATATGGTAGAGTTGCCAGTCTTGAGATTGGGCCAGCAACATGGGAACCTACCTCCTAACCTCATAGAACAGTGAGTGTGGAGACAGGTACTTAAGAGGCCACCGCCAGAAAAAAAGAGTCTGGCTCACAGCCAGTTTAAACCTGAGACCCTTGATTGGTCTCAAATTCAGGATCACAAAACCTGTGTGAAAATTCTGATGCAAAAAAGTATCTTGCTTTGAGCCCTCAAATTTCCATTCAGAGAAGTATCTCGAAAATAACACAAAACAAATGAGTGTGCATACTCCATTCAGTTGGTTTCTGTGTTCTTCTCCTGACTCCATCAACTATCTCTTTGCAATGCCTCTTTATTTTGACTTCAGAATGATGAATGGGGTGAATGGAGTAGAAAAGGAGAAACTATGCATGCTCCTAAAAGGAACAAGAGAGCATAAACTTAAAGAGATGTACAAAAGAAACAAGGCTAAAGAGAGGAAAAATGTTTTCATTCAGTGTGTCGATAGAGCATGGAATACATTCTTGGAAATGAGGTAGCTACAGCTTCAATAAGGCATCCAAGAGGGCATTGGTTAATTATTTGGCTAAAAATAATGTGCAGATGCATGGGAAAGAAGCAGGAGATCAGTACAAGATAATGATGTTCGTTTAATGAGTAACAATGGGCCAAATGGCCTTGTTCTGCACTGGGTAACACTCCTGTGATTCTGTGACTCATGCAGATTGTCTTCTCACCCAATCAAATTAGTTACACAGTAAACTCAGAAAAGCAGTTGCAGTGGTTAGGGTTAAGAAATCACTGATAGCCTTGTTGCGTTTATTTCCAGGTTTTCTGAAGCTTACCAAACACCCCAATCACACTCCTCCCTCTGCGTTGTGAACTTAAGATTCTGCTTGTTTCTCATGTTAGATCCAGTTACTTTCGGTAGTCTTATTACTGCGCTACTGGTCTGTAACCAGTGGATGTCAAGCACATTTCACAGATGACAGGGCAGCTTATCCTGTGGGCTGCTTGTGAATGCCAATTACATCCTTGCGACCATGGGGAGACAAGTCTGCACATATTTATTTACACGTGTAGAACACCACACAACGGAAACAAGTTCTGTGTATTTTAGAATTTGGTGGGACTGCACCAAATCTCAAAATAGTAACAGAAGATGCGTGAGTTAAACTTTCCTACTCCTCAAAGTTACAGTAGATCTAGTTCCACTTCAACATGATGAATAATGGTCAGATAATCCATTTTGATTGTGCTATTTGAGATGTAAACAGCAGCCATAGATCTCTCGCTTTTCATTGATTAGTGCCATAAGATTTTCTAGGAAGTTTTAAAATTTCACCAAAGTGTTAAAACCTCTAACATTCCCTTCACAGTGCACTGCATCAGCAGTGTAGATAATGTACTCAAGTATCTTAGAATGGAGCTAGAAGCCACGACCTTCTGATTCTGAGAGTAAGAGTCCTATCATTGAAACAAGGCTGTCTCTTGACAAGCATTAGAGTTGAAATAAGTGGACTATATAAACATTTTTTTTCACACCACAGAGTCTTCATTCACAGATGGAAAGCTGCTGCAGAACTCAACAGTGGAATGCATGGGCCTGACCTTATGAACCAGCACCTGTGCTCCTGTTCAACTTTCCGAATCAGGTGATTTCAATAAATTGGGTATGTTTTGTAGTTATGTTGACTGCTGAGCCAATAGGCGAAAGGGACGACTGCAGATGCTGGAGATCAGAGGCGTGAGTGTGGTGCTGGAAAAGTACAGCAGGTCGAGGAGCAGGGGAATCAACGTTTCGGGCATAAGCCCTTCATCACGAATGGTGGCAGTTCTTGTACCAACGCTGTTATTGGCTGAAGGTTTCTAAAAAGTTGGAAAATTTGTCATCGTTGGTGACCAATTATAAAACGTTCCTACATATCTGGATGATCACACACTTGAATTCATGTAAATTGGGTCTGGTTGTATTAGTGGGCTCAAGCTTGTGTTTCAGCCATAACCTCATCAAGGGAGCTATGTATGCCTTTTTTATGTGTGTGTAATGAAGAGTGTTAGAACCATGCCAACAGTTCCAGATAACCAGAAACCTGTGAAAGACCTAAACCAGCTCTGTAATCAGAACTGGCAGGGCAATAATAGTGGTTAGTGCGATAATATTTGCAAGCTGCAGGCAAAAATTGTGATCAAGTTATGTGATCAAATCCCAAGAACATGTCTAATCTGCATTGGCAACTAAATGGCTGTACTGTTCAATATTCTGTTTCAAATACCACAGAACCTGACAATTAAGCTGCATTTTTCAAAACTTGTTTGTGTTCATTTGCTTAGTCTATACACTGTAAAGGTGAGGATTCAAGCATCTATAAAAGTAGGTTATTAATGATAAACATTTATGAACTCACACTCTGGCAGACTGTTCATGAATGCTGTCAGCTACTCTAAAAAAAGACATACTTGGCAGAGGAAGCAGCTGCATTTTACACTTTGGGTAGTATCTTCCCAGATCCTGAGTAACCTGGGCATTAGCTAGAATTTTAGCAAAATCAAGTGAAAAATTAACAATAATGAAATTATTGATGTCAAGAACAAAAATAAGCATCTCCAACCAGGTGTTAAATAGCGAGTAAAGAAACTTACTACTGAGCAGCAAAAGGTTTATTTGCATGCTATTATTATTTGTTATTATTAGTTATATTAGTTAAGCTTACCTCATTTGTATGTAGTTTCTCATTCTGCCTGCCAAGTAAAAACTAGAACCCAACCACTCTCAACATGAAACTCAGAGAGGTTACCTAATGAGTCTAGATTATGTTTGTGCCTCTAGCCTTTCTTCTTCATCAAAATCTCAGGCTCCATGGGCAATGACAACAGGCAACCACTATCCGTAGATGTTGGCATTGGAGAAGTACTTTCCTGCCACACCTCCAGTGCATTTGCAAGAGAGTTCTACACCTCACCACAGTGGAGGGCACTTCCAGGAGTGTTGTTGCCAGGACACTTTGCACGCAGGTAAAGGCACTCAACTCAGCAACTTGATCAGGGTGCCCCTTAGCTCTTCTTGCTTGCTCTCTTCCTGCTCACCCCCTTTGCTTCGGCTTGGACACACACAGCATCCCTGCTTTGCCTTGCCTTTTAACATATTGCCCCCTCAGCCAAAGGCTCACAGTATTTCTGTCTTGTTTTACCTTTTTGTGCAGATACAAAGTCAGGTAGCTTGTCATTGTTGTGTCAGCAGTGATCAGTCAAGAGGGTAGACATGTTGTCGTACAGCACTGGACTCCATGAAACTCAGATCTACATCATGTGCTCACAATGTACATGGCAACAGAGCACTGCACATGCATCAAGTAAATGGCCATGTCTCAAAGTCTAAGGGGAGTAGTCCTCAGTCAAGTCAAGGGAGACATCCTTCAATCGGAGGTCCCAGCTCAGTAAGTCATGGGCAGCCTTTGCTCAGTCCAGGGTCTTGGAGACTGCCAGTCATCAACTTGGTATGGTCAGGATCAGGAGGTCCTTACTTCTACAGTTCAGGGAGTCGAACAAGGTCGCCCCTATAGATCGAATGCAATCAGCCTGGAAAATCCTGGTCACAGAGATAGTCACAGGTTTGAGAAGTTATCAGTTTGGGTTGTCTTTATGAATTCGTCAAGGGAATGGACAACTGTCAGTCCTGCAGGTACAGCTGGCAAAAAGTGTTATCAGGGTCCAAGGCTACAGAAACTAGAAATCTCAGGTGTGGGGATTGGAAGCAGCACGTTGGGATGCAAAGGAGTGAAAGAGAACAATTCAACATATAAGGGAAAGGTATAATGCAGGATGGGTGGGGTAACAGGGGTAGGGGTTCATCTGCCATCCGTACCCACCAGAATAGTGTACTACTATGTCTAGCATGATGAAATGGCCGTAGTGGATAAACTGGGGAAATGAACAGTTCCTTACAGTATTGGGAGGGGATGTGGGATATATTAAAGAACATATAGTTGACCTGGGAAATTAGGAAATGTGAAGACTTGGTGAGGGTCACTTAGACTGAGTGGCTGAGTGTGTAACTCACTCTATGAAGCTTGACTGCTGTTTCATTCCACCCTGTTCCAAATGTCTGCCAGCACACCTGGAGTGGCATAAGTGTTTTATTTGGAGGGAGCGGGCTGCATTTTTGTGAGATGTAAGGTAATATCCTTAAACAGACACCAACACCGTACAGGTGAAAGACATCTCTGATCACAAAATGCAGTCCGTGAACCTTATGCATTAATTACTATGTGGAACTCAAATCCTGAGCTCATGCACACTTGACCCGATCATGCAGTGCCAGGAATCAATCTCACGAGTGGCCGTGGTGCACCAGTAATGTATTCCATACTAGTTGCCAAAATGACAAACACCTTCCAAAGCCCCAGAGTCTGCACTTGGTGCAGAAGCTTCTCACTTCACACCTTGGATAACAAAACATTATGTAGCATGATAGGTGACTATCCTCTATACATATATTCTTGTTGCTGCAGCTAAAATGGTATTCCCTCAAAAAATTAACATTAATTCCAAATGTTAGGGCATATTTGCAATGAAGTATCACCCATGCCACCTGAAGGGGTGGGCATCATCCTTTCTCTTCAACAACACCTTTACACAATCCTGTGCTCCACAAGTGAGGTGGAGGGAGAATGTCCTGCAATGGAACCTGGAGGCCTTGGTAATTTGGTCAGACAATCCCCAGGGATTTGTGCCTAGAGGGCATAGACATAGAGTGTGTCAGGCCGAGAGGCAAGTTCATCATCCTCAGCTTGAGTTTGCCCAGGGTTAAGGATGGCAAGCAGGGTGCAGATGGTAGGCCCTTCCAGCACTGGAGTGTTAAGAGAGCAGAGTTCTCCTGGGCATGTCTGTGATTGTTCCTCCAGTGGATGCCTACTGGCATCACACTGTCTCCATGTGAGGAAGGGGCACCTTGAGTGAAATGAAGATCCCTTGTGCACTTTTTGTCTTCCCTTTGGTTCTGAGCACCCATGGCTAGAGTGACAGAGTGCAGACATTGATGGTGCCGGACCAAGCTCTCCATGGCAGCTGCCAACCTGTCCACGGAGTAGCCAGGCACTCACATGCCTAAGATAGTAGAGTGCACCAGGGTGTTAGTATCTGAGCTAGGAGAGTAGAATGACCTGTGGCTTCTTCCTCAGAGGTGGAACACAGGTTTGCTTGGGAGCCATTCTTTCAATCATGCAATTGCCACTGGTACCTGCAGGAGACAAAGGACAGAACGCATGGGTGAAACCGAGGAGACATTCAGGCATGTTAAGCGGGCGTTTACCATGCCGGCAAGGGGAGAGCAGCACAGCAATGGACAATAATTCTTACTAGGTAGCCAGGACATGAAGATTTTGGCAGCACCACAGGAATAATCGTGTCCCTCACTGGCCAAGTTCAGGATACTTCCTTTGTGTGGCATCTGTCTTTGCTCTGCCCATCCTTTTGTACACCATTTTCTCCAAGAATGAAACAAAGGGAAGGATTGAGTGGGCTGAAAGCAGTTTGTACAATTGTTAATGCTGGAGCAGGTGGGGGTGAGTGAGTGAGAGTTAATAGTATGGGGCGATTGGTTGTGTGCGAGAAAGTGAGGGCAAGTGTTTCATGCCATAGTAAGAATGGTATACCATGTGCATTGCCGGGGAGAGGTACAGTGAATGTGAGGGAGCAGTGAGACGGTGGTGGTACTTAACATCTGCCTCTTGTGAGAAGAAAAAGCATGAGTTGGGTGCCATGGGGGAGATTAGATGTTTTCAGCCCAATGTTCTTTAATTTGCTATTCTGAAGTAAAATGTAATTTAATTAAAACGAAGCTGCTGAGATCCACCATATTCATTTACAGATGAAAATTTGCATTTAAAAATATACAATTTTTTTTGGACCTTGAATATGCCATTTATAAGTTTTGAAAATCTGAGTGCTGATCCTGACCATTACTTCACACACATAGATCATTTTACATTTCCTACTCTCTTGCGGTTCAGTGGTAGTATCCCTACCCTTGTACTTGGGGCTTCCAGTCCCACCTGCTCCAGGGATGTTTAGGCGGCATGGTGGCTCAGTAGTTAGAACTGCTGCCTCACAGCACCAGGGTCCCAGGTTCAATTCCAACCTCAGGCAACTGTCTGTGTGGAGTTTGCACATTCTCCCCGTGTCTGCATGGGTTTCCTCCGGGTGCTCTGGTTTCTTCCCACAGTCCAAAGATATACAGGCCAGGTGAATTGGACATGCTAAATTGTCCATAGTATTAGGTACATTAGTCAGAGTGAAATAGCACTGGGTGGGTTACTCTTCGGAGGGTCGGTGTGGACTTGTTGGGCTGAAGGGCCTGTTTCCACACTGTAGTATATCTAATCTAAAAAAAATTTTTTGAACAGTTTGATTAGGGAAAAAATAACTAGAACAGTAATTGTGTGGACAGTGAAATAACTTTCTTCTCTCAGATGAGAATAATTTTACCTATTGTTTAGCAAGCTGCTATCTCATTTCAATAAAATGACAAAAGTAAATACTTTTTGACTGTGATTCACATATTCACAATCTAATCAGGTATTTGTATGCAATAAGTTGAATATTAAGCCATTACCAGTGAGTCACACTGTTGTAATCATCATTGTCATTTACTGCCAAATCTACTTTTATTCTGTACCTTCAACAGTGTAATTTTCTAGACTGAAACAGCGATTTCTTATATATTTAAATGCACATTGCTTAACAAATCTAACTATTCAATGGTTTTACATGCTGAGCAGACTTAAAACCAACAGAAACAATGCAGATGAATATATTACTCAAACAATACAGCTAGATATATCACTAGAGTAATGAAGTTTATTAATGTTTCATTTGATACTGTTAGCTCTTACATCCGATGTTTCAAAATAGGGAGCATCCACCCAAGTCACTAAATAGTTAAAATCCTGCTGGAAAAACTCTTGTCATTTTTCATTTGTTTAGTTTCACCTTCACCTCATTTGTTATTTCCGCCCTTTTTCTTTCACTCCCTTGTCAGCATCAGCCTTTAGATTGACCTTCACTCTCCATTCACTGTCAATGTTATACACAGGTCAGAAAACCTCCACTACATGCAGCGCCACAGCACTTAGTTAGATTTTTCTTCCCGTCCCAGAGCAGGGCCTCTTTTACTGAACACAGCTCATCCATCCATCCTCCCAACCCCCCTGTGCCTATACAATTCCTTAGCTTCATGATGTCTTTCCATTCTTAAGCTCATGATAGATAAAAACAGATGACTTTATGGGCAGCTCTGCTAACAGCAGGTTAGAGCACTGGTGACTGATTGTTTGAAACATGAGGATTAATGGGTATTTATATTTCATTAAATTTTATGCTCACAGGAGAATAATGTATCACTCTGAGATATTGAAACATATGTCAACCCTATCCACTTACATATAATTCAATTTGACTTAAATGCATTGATCAAATTTTATTAAAGTCCAATATATCTTCCAAAAAGGCTCACTAACACAATATTCCTGCTCCACATTCATCAGATAAAGGGAAGCAATTGTGTTGTAATTCTATTTATACCATTTTTGAAAGGAAAGATTATTTTGGAGTGAATGCTTATTACAAGGTGACTGCAGCTTGCTGAAGGACTGTGATGGAGATTATTAAGGGAATTCTCAAGTGTTGTGTTTTAGTTAAAATTACCCCTGGGTTCTACATTGCATTGCACAGTTCAAAAGAAAATTGTCATTGTTAACAAAATTACCTCGGAAAGTTTGCCAGGAGGGACTTCTCAATCTGATATCAATATATTCACATACGATCCATATAAAATAATGCCTCCTCTTGAATTTTAAGATATTAGACAGTTTATTTCTAAAGTAGTATTTTTATATTTTGCTTTATTAATGTTAAAGCTGGAATACTGGTTGTGATATTGCAATGAAATTATACTTTTGACTGAGCAAGACCAAAAATGATTAAGTACAATGACTTTTTCACAAAAAAATTAGTAAAATTCAATTTACATTAGTGCAAATCAATCATTTTCTCCTCAGCCCAGTTCTAATATTTCTTTCCACTCTTATCACTGCATATCCCATGACTGAGAAAGTAGTCAGAAAATCTGTCTCAGGTAATTGTACTCATGAGCTATTCCACTTTGAGATACTCAACCTTCAGTTTTCAGTTCTTTTCCTTATTTCAAACTTCAGAATCAGCTCCCATATTCTGAAACTTACCAGTCAAGATTTCCGAGTTGAGTAGTGCTAGTGGAATTCTAAACATACTGGGGAGAAATTGAACTTGACTATGATGAGCGTGTATCTGAGCAGCTCATCTGCTCACATCTGTTTTGCACCAATGTCCAAAATTATACATCATCACCATACTTTTCCAACATCTTTATGTTTTTGTACAGAATGATAAAGAAATATTATTCCATTTAGCAGCTATAACAAATTTGAAGTTAGGCTCTCTGAACAAAATTATCTATGTTCAAAGCATTGTGTTGCCAGTTATTTTTTGACATCACTTCACAATGGCATACACTGTCCAGGCAGATCCATAGCTCTGTCTCAGGCCTTAGTCAATCATATTTTTAGTTTGTATTGCCATATAATGCTAAGGAAAGAGAAAATAGTCCAGCTTCACAGTACTGCCTTGTACTGTAAATATGTGCATGTATTTGCAAGTGTATTTACAGGCTGTACCATGCAACTCTCATGTGAAATGCATTAGCAGTACTCACACTAGCCTTTGGAGTTGCAAGATTTGTTCTCTTAATCACCGATGCTATAAAACTGCAATGGGATTCTAAAGCAAAAATGCTGAACATGTTCAGCTAAACTTTCACTTTATATTATTTCAATGGAAGAGCTACTACATTAAATTTAAAGAGGTCAAAACTCCAGTAAGATGAAGCCTCAGGCAATTGTATTAAGAATTCGGAAGCTACGTATCGTGGAACTTCCATTTGTTGAGTTGTGGAAAGACAAATCAATTTATATCGTCTGTCATTTATTAGAGAATTGTCATATGGCCACCATTTGGACTACCTTCCAATATGCTAAATTAACCTTTTACAAAACTTCATTATGAATAGGCATACATCACACTTCTTTCTAATGAGCATGTTGTTTATAAATTTCATTTTCTTTAACTGGTCATTACTCAATTAGGATTTCATTATTGTGGAATAACTGAAGAATGTGACTGTTTTCAGTGAGTTATAGTCATTCTTTAGCTAACCGGTCACAGGCATGACAACAATGATCCTTGAATCTCAGAATCATGAGAAAATTTCGACTTATTACAGCTATATAATTTTTCAGTAGAATTCTAAACATGTCTCTGAATAACTGCTTGAATACCGTGTGCTTCTAAGAAACAACTGTCTTTTAACTTTCTCTTAAGTGTGAGAAGCAAAATTTCGCATTGTAATTATGACTCTAGATTAGAGTGGTGCTGGAAAAGCACAGCAGATCAGGCAGCATCCAAAGAGCAGAAAAATCGATGTTTCAGGCAAAAGGAATAGAGCAGGAATATTCCTGATGAAGGGCTTTTGCCCAAAAAGGCGATTTTCCTGCTCCTCGGATGCTGCCTGAACTGCTGTGTTTTTCCAGCACCATTCTAATCGAGAATCTGGTTTCCAGCATCTGCAGCCCTTGTTTTTACCCATTGTACTTATGAAACGTGGCACTTTGATAGAAAAAGTTTACTTCACTTCCTTAAAAACTATGAGAACCGCACATTTTAAATGCACTATTACAGGTTCCTTCAGTTCCAGTTTCCCAGAATATCACAAGCTGGCTCTTATTTTAATTAAAAATATTTTTGACATTGTTCCTAATTTAAGATACATTATCAAAAGTTAATCTCTGTTATTATATCCTTGGCAGTGCCATGTATACTTTTAAAAGGATGGTTCCATTGGCAATAGCAAATAGATGCCTAACTTACACTGCTAATTATTTTTAGCTCCTCCACAGAAGTAATGTTTTACCCCCTTCTTAGTCTATTTGTTTATTTGTATAATGCTAAAAAAAAAAGCCAATAGATGATTCCAGATACAATATGGCCTAAAGAAGAAATGATTTGCTTCAGATGAAGATGCAGACTTGGATCCCTGGATTTTTTCTTTGAAAAGGATCCACAAAAATTGTCAGAAAGCTAAATCAGATTGGCTGCCAGCTCTTGAGGAGTGAAGCTCCCCTTTCAGCCTGTTCCACCCACCCACCCATTGTATCACGTGGCTGCAAGGTGGGTTACTTATAAGATGCATCAGGTGCTGACCCACTAGCAGTCTGCCGCTACTCATCTCACCACCTGGTAAAATCTGACACGAGGAAATTGATGCGATAGATTATCTTGTATGAGAAGCCATCCAAGAATTGAGGGAATGCTAGCAAGTGTGATTAGTTCACTGCGACATATTTAGTGATGATTTGAAATGCTTCAACACATTTTTGTATTAAGAAGCTTGGAATAAACATAATGCTGGTACTGATTTGATTTTCTTCCTTCCAGTTTCCTTCACTGCTCACTTCTCTTGAAGGAATGCAGCACATTTGTGGATTCCATTTCAGAGAAACGTATTGGTATCCAGTTACATTCTTCATTACTTACGAATCTTTGGCAATCAATAGTGGTAAATGATTAGAAGGAACATTCCAACCAAGCCTAATGCTTGCCTTGCTGACCATACACTGTTTGCAATTGTAGGCATTCTACCTGATTTTATTTCCCCTTCTCGACTAAGGATTACTATGCATACTTCTCATGACATTGACCAGACTAAAGTAATCAATCCAGAGTAGACCAAGGATTGCAGTTAATTAAATTTGCTCAATATGGCTCATTTTCCCCACTGGATACATTTGCTGACCCATAGCTATTCATTTGAATTAATCGAGTGCTGGTGAAAGGATTGAAAATTTATCTAAGTGCTCACCAACATTCTCCACATGATTTCAACAAAAGCTCTCAGAAATTGCTCTTTAAGACTCTACGTTTTAAACATATATTGGGTAACTATCAGATTTTGTTCGCAGGACCATCATTGACCTCTTTTCATCTAATGATATCTCCCCCACAGCTTCCCACCTTACAGCACCTGAACTCCTCACAGCTTGATTCTACTGTCTTCCCAAAATTCACCAACAATATTGGCCCTGAGGTTCCATCTTTTCAGCCTGCTTCTCCCAACGGTACTTATTTCTTCCTATCTTCACCCTTTTTTAACCTCCTCTTCCAACCTGCATTCACTAATTTTAAGATGTAATTTCAACAATTTCCCCTTTCTGGGCCCTAACAACGTTCTCTTCATTTTGGATGTCCCCCTGTGCTTCCACTCGCAACAAGAATGGCCTAAAAGGTCCTCATCATTTTCTCCATTGGAAGGCCAAACGTCAGCTTGCAGCACCATCTTCATCGAGTCTGGCTAGGCTTGTTCGTTCATTGGACAATTTCTCCTTGAACTTGACTCTTTTTCTCTAAATAAGAGAAATATCTGCAGGGTATGAGTATCTCACATAAATGCAAACATAACAAGCAGCCATGTGGGGAACATTCTTTATTCCAATTTGACCTCCCCTCTCACTGCACCATCCCACCAACACCACCCCCACAGTTTTCTTCCTTGCTACATTGACAACTTTATTGGTATCACTCCGGGCTCTCATCCAAGTACAAGAAAAAATCACCCTTTCCCCCTGTCCTAGAACTCTGAAAGGGTTTCCCTTTTTCCTGCTTTGTATCCCACTAACCTTAGTATTCAAAGTACATCCTCCGCTGTTTCTGCTACTTCAAGCATGATTCCAGCATTGAAGACATCTTCCCTTGCCTTTCCTCCCCTGTCAATATTCTAAAATGACAAAGTCACTTTTGTGACACCCTAGTTCACTCCTCAATTATCCCTAATTGCTTTTCCCCTTCGCTTGGCACTTTCCAATGCAGTAATAAAAGTAATATTTGCCACGCCATATTCTCCCTCCTCACCATCCAAAGCCCCAAGTCATCCATCCAAATGGAGCATCAATTTACCTGTATTTCGTTCAATCTACTTTCTGTCTTGACTGCTGACTCCTCTACAGTGGGGACACTAAGTGAGATGACTACTTTGAAGAGTACTCCTGCTAAACTTGTATGCATGACACTGATCTACTATTTGCTTGTCATTTTAGTACACAACCATGTTCTTGTATTCACATTTTTGGCCTAGATCTACAGCAGTATTCTAGTGAAGCCTAACAGCTGCGATAGGGTAAGGTTATAAGCTGGAGAAATAGCACCTCATGTTTCATTTGGGCACTTTACAATCTTCTGAAGTCAACGTTGAGTTCAATAACTTCAAACCTTGAACCGTGCTCTTCATTTTGTTCTCCTCTCCCAACTTCACATTTTCATTGTCTTGCTTTCAGCAGTCCTGACATTTATTATAATATTAACACCAACTATTAACACTCACTAGAACTGCCACACTCCTTTATGAACATTGCCAATTCCTTTGCCTTCAGTTCTGTGGCACTCCTATAACTTTTAGCCTTCCCCTGACCTTCACTTCTATTCCACTTCATAACCCTTCCACCCGCGCCACCTTGCTTTATAATATAAAATGTATCCTATTTCCACATCTTTTCAGTCCTGAAGTCTTTGGACTTGAAACTTTAACTATGTTTCTCTCCATGGATGCTGCCAGACCTGCTCAGATTCTCCAGCACTTTCTATTTTTATTTCAAATCGACAGCATCCACGGTATTTTATTTCAGCTTTTGGCACTGATTTTTATTGGACCCAATTATAACTTACCAAACAAAAGAACGATATGTTTGCTTGATAGTTGGAACTAACAGTTCTTGAAAAATGAACTGTTTGAGGCAGAAGAGGCTAAATGAAGATCAAAACTTAACAGCACCAATTCACATTTAATATTGTCGGCATTTTTGCTTATTGGAATTATTAATGTAATAACTTTTCCAAGGATATTTTGTGGAATAGGGGATGCAGTTTACTAAAATCTTTTAATTGATTGGATGTGCTCCATACTGTATGGATGTGGTCAGCTTATCATCATTGTCGCTTGCAAAATGGACTATAGACAGGCAACTAACTCTCATTTGAATACAGGCTGTGCAGAACATTTCAACAAAGTTCAGAGAAATATGTACGCACTTACTATTTATATAAACTTTGTCCTCTCTTTCACTTTTTACTCCTTCTATTGACAGAAAAACAAATCATTTTTGAACCATTATTAATGCAACAAATTTGCTTTTGAAATAAACTGAGATGTGTGGGAAAATGTCAAATCTTAAAAGCTTATTGTCATCTCATTTATTTAAGTGTCTTTTCACATTGGATGCCATTTGTTGCAATGAGTTTCTGGTTTAATGCCACCACACAATAAAAGCTGAGTCTTGAAATGTACACCTCCATATTGTTATGAATTTCTTACCCAGCTGTTCGGTTGTGACAGACAAGCAGCAGATTGTCAGTTTTTTTGTTCTGTCTGTCACACTACACTTACCTCCTGATGCTCGAAGTAATCAATACCGGACTGAAATCACCTACTGCTACCTCTGCTACTCCTATTTTGTCCAGTCATAAATTATGAATCCCCACACAACATCAAGTATAAAATTTCTATTGCATTTGCTAATCATTGATCAATAATTCAGAGGCCTCTCCTCTTCAAGGATTCTTGGTTTCCTGGAACATATGGTGCCAACCTGACAGCATTGAGGAAGCAATTCCCTTATCACAAAGGTAGCAAGGGAAAACAAGTTGTTTAAAGTTGTTTTTCTAAGGCTGACTTTTGTTCCCCCCATGTTACATTTAATGACTGCACAACCACAGTAGCTGTTGTGCATGTACCGGAAGTGTAATTTTCTGTGGTTCTAGGCTTTGGCATCCATAGTTGTTAGAAGTTTAAGCATTGCCTTTTGGACAGAAACTCTCCCAAATGTTTCAAATGGAAGCTTTTACCTTATGTGTCACTTTGGGCAAGAACTATACAAGATCAGTGATTCCTTTGACATATTTATTGTGTTTCCTTTTGCTGAATTCCATGACATATAATCCATTGGACAAACAAAAACAACTATGTCATGTCAGCATTTGAAAATTAATCCTGCTCCTGATAGCTTGCTTGTTGCAAAATTTCCTGATTTCTGATACATGAAATATAAAATAACGAGGCACAAATGAATGGGAAAGATGTCTGTTCATTGAATGTGTCCCACAGAAATTTTTGTTTCGGTGTAAGGGTAGGCAGTGATAGAAAATGCAACTCTAATCTTAGGTTCCCTTGCACCATGTTGGAACTGAAAAACCTAAGTGACGACTGCAGATGCTAGAGATCAGACCCAAAGAATGTGGTGCTGGAAAAGCACAGCAGGTCAGACAGCATCCGAGGAGCAGGAGAAACAACATTTCGGGCATAAGCCCTTCTTCAGGAATGAGGTTTGTGAGCCAAGAGGATTGAGAGATAAATGGGAGGGGGGGGAGGGGGGTCAGGTAGCTGAAACTTCTATAGGTAGATGAAGATGGGGGGTGAAGGTGATAGGTCGGAGAAGAGGGTGGAGCTGATAGATGGGAAGGAAGACAGACAGGTAGGACCATTCAAGAGGACGGTGCCGAGTTGGGAGGTTGGGCCTGGGATAAGATGGGGGGAGGGGAAATGGGAAACTGGTGAAATCCACAATGGTCCCATGTGGTCGGAGGATCCCAAGACGAAGGTGAGGTGTTCTTTCTCCAGGTGTTGGGTAGTTAGGGTTTGGCGGTGGCTAAACCCTAGCCACCCGTCGCCTGGAGGAAGAATGTCTCATCTTCAGCCTTTGATTCTGTGTGGTTAGAGAGTCCCATGTGGATTTCCCCATTTCCCCTCTCCCCACCTTATCCCAATCCCAAACTCCCAACTCGGCACCACCCTCTTGAACGGTCCTACCTGTCCATCTTCCTTCCCACCTATCTGCTTCACCCTCCTCTCCGACCTATCACTTTCACCCCCACCTTTATCTACCTAAGAATTCCCAGTATCTTCCCACAGCCCCACCCCCTCACATTTATCTCTCAGCCCCCTTGACCGACAGGCTTCATTCCTGATGAAGGTCTTATGCCTGAAAAGTCGACTCTCCTTCTCCTGAGATGCTGCCTGACCAACTGTGCTTTTCCAGCAGCTATCTCTTTGACTCTTGCAATCTATTACTCCCAGATTTATTTTCCTTTCTATAGTCATTCTTGGACTGGAAATTGAGTCACGTACTATTCCACATGTCTGTTCCTTCTTGTAGCAATGAACAGAAAATGTCTTGTAACTGGTTCTGGCCAGGATATCAGCTATTTCTAAGTGTCTTGGCCTCAACATGAAGGCAGATCAGAAAAGACCTCCCTTGCCAATGTGAATGAGATAGTAAACTTATCTAAACTGCCATATTCTTATAAATATTGCTCAGTACATGCGTGCTGTTCTGCTTCAAACATGCACAATGAACTGGATCAGAGCAATTATTTTTATGTTAATGTACTTGTACCATCCTGAAGTGGTGGATTTAAGCATGACCCAGGTCTGAACTCGCAATATGAATCCTAAATACTGCAGAAGGCATTTGCTGAATATAAAGTTAAACAGTTTGTTTTCAATTAAACAATTAAGATCAAATTCAGCATAATAAACATTGATTTTCAGCTCCCATTCTTCATCCCAAAAATTCTAAAATCAAAAAGAAGTCCTAAACGCATCTGAAAATCACAATTAACTAGGTGTTGTTGGATACAACGTCCACAAGTATCACTTAGTTCATGTTCAGTCTACGTGGTGATCTATCCTTTGTCAAAAAGAAACATCTCTACAGTAGTGGATGCTGACAATGAAAACCATCAAGCGTATGATGTCAAGGCTACAAGAAAACAAAACATATCTGATGTCAGAGGTGCAAAGTTACAGAAAAACTATCTGCCTGTTCTAAGAAGTGAATGTACAATTTACAGGAAGTTCTGCTTCCTGAAGTTGATGACCAGCTCCTCCATTTTGCAAACACTGAGGGAGAGATTGTTATTTTTACACTGTGCCACGAGGCTGTCTCCTTCATATATTCTATCTCGTCTTTATTTGAGATCTGACCCACAATGGTGGTATCATCAGCAAATGTGTAAATGGAGTTAGAGCTGAATTTGGCCACATAATCATGAGTGCATTAGGTGTTGAGTACGCAGCCTTGTGGGGCACCAGTTTTAAGGATTATTGTGGAGAAGTTGTTGTTGATTTTTCTTACTGATTTATTTAGTTAGTTTAACATCTATGATGGGGAAGTTATTATTCAAGAATTTTTAACAGGCCAGTTGATGAAGTTCAAGGTAATCTGGAAGAGTCAACACTTTTCAAAAGATGAATCATTTGATCAATCTGTTAGTGTTATTTGAGGAATATGTACGATGGATAAAGGAGACCAAGTGGCTATATTGTACTTAGATTTCTAGAAGGCATTTGATAAAATGCCAAATCAAAGGATATTGCAAAAAATAAAGTTCATGCTGTAGGGGGTAACATATTGATAACACCGAAACATCCATTTAAAAGAGAGATGAGACTTTTTTTCTCTGAGGGTTGGGACTCTTTGTAATTTTCTTTTCCCTGGGGAAGTGGTGGAAGCAGTCTTTTAATATTTTTTAATGCAGTAATAGATTGCCTCTTGCTTAACAAGAATCTATCAAGTGTAGGTAGGATTCTGCATTTGAGATTGTAATCAGATAAGTGATGATCCACCATTCCATGAACATTGTGTTCCTTCTGTTACCTTGTACAGCCTGTTCTGATATAACACGATTGTTCTGTTCCTGTGCGATCTTGTGTTATAAGAAAATCACATAATAGTAGCATCATTTAGACTAATGAGACCAGAATCACACAGAGATAAGGAGGTTAGCATTCTACAAATAATGGTCTAAAGTCTTCAATCGTGTCACAGTCAATTTGTGTTGAAGAAACACGCGTTATAGCAGAACCTGTTGTAATTAATTAAATGAGAGATTACTAAGGATAACTGCCTTATAAAATTTCAGTATTGTGGCAACTTTTATATGGTTATCAATTTGTCAGTGAAATAACTTCAAAAATTGGGAGGGAAAATAAATTTCATTCTGAACTAATGCCATTTAATATATTTTAAATACTTTAAAGTTCTCCGTCTGTCACCAATTTGAATCTGACTCAAAGTAATGAGAGACAGAAATTGAATATGAGCAATGTTGGGGAGGGGGAGGGAAAATATAACTTTCACATTTCACGAGATTACTGAGTGATTACAAGTTGTGCTTTCATATCAAAGACCAATCCAATGCAATAATTTGGTGGGCTTGTTTATAGATGAGTAAAATATGCAAATACATTCATTGGGGTTTGACATTGCTTGTACGTTCCTAATTGGAAAATTAGGATACAAATTGGACAGAACGTACAACATGCATTGGCGGCACGGTGGCTCAGTGGTTAGCACTGCTGCCTCATAGCACCAGGGTCCCAGGTTCAATTCCAGCCTCAGGCGACTGTCTGTGTGGAGTTTGCACATTCTCCCTGTGTCTGTGTGGGTTTCCTCCCACAGTCCGCGATGTACAATTCAGGTGAATTGGCCATGCTAAATTGCCCATAGTGTTAGGTGCATTAGTCAGAGGGAAGTGGGTCTGGGTGGGTTACTCTTCGGAGGGTCGGTGTGGCCTAAGCTAGGCTGAAGGGCCTGTTTCCACACTGTAGAGAATCTAATCTAAAAACAAACCTCCTAATTTTGCTGGGATTTCTGCAAATGTGGTCTACAAGAACGTGGTCCACCCCTGGATCATGAACAAAATTCACAGACCACTGCTAATTAGTTTAAAGGCACTCAAGATAACCTTCCCCAGATCCAGCTTGTTGGTCAGTTCAGCAATGAAGCACATCAAGTTCTGGTCCACTCACTGTAGGTGACTCAGCTAACCTCACTCCTGGTCAGGGAGAGTTTGAAGTTCTCCATCTGTCACCAATATAAATAGTTTCTAGATAGGTTCTGTGACAAAATTTGAATCATTAATGGGATGCATTTGGGATGGAATCTGCTTAGTAGCTAGGATATGTACATCTTCCATTTTTCTGCAAACAGTGGTTATGGAGCTAAAGTTAAACCAAATTTTAAAAATGATGGAGTAAAATGCTTGAAGGTTATTTAATAGATCATTGTATCTTTTTAAGAAATGTAATAATTTTACTGTAATGTTGCTGAGATTTTTAAGTTAACTGATTTAAAACAACCAGGCAATGCTTCCAGTATGGTGTTTAATATCGTTTTAGTATGGAGGAAGATTGATTTTGTCTTGAAAATTTGAACCAAAATTTTCTGAAATAACAATACAATGTAAATGATGTAGGTAATTAATTCACAAACTGACCAGTAGTTTGTAGCATGGAAGAGATAACTGATAAATTGTAAACCATCTCAGTAGCTTAGGAAAACTGCATTTCATAATTAACCCTCCTTTAAGTTTCATGAAACTGTTGTGTTTGCACATTAATCACTGAATACACCCACAGAACACGTAGTGCATCAATATGCAATGCACATAACTTTTTTAAACGTGGTAATTATTAATTATTGAATCTTTCTTGCCCAGAAAATGGAAAATTATAAGTGAAAGTATCATTCCTTTTGATTATGAATTGTTTTTAGAGGTTTTAGACTATAAATTCTTTCTTTTTGTCATATCACTTCTGCCAGTTTTCCTTTGGTCTCTCTTAATCCAAGTCCCTCTATTTCTTTCGGACATTCACAAGAACTTTAAACTTGTAAATGAATAAGCGAAATGATTAGTTAAAAGAATGTATGTAAACAAATGAAAGCAAAGAGAGTGGAGGAAGAGTGATAAATTGCAGTTAGGTATGCAGGCAAAGAGAAAATTAAAAGATGACAATACATTAAACAGGAGAGAAAAATAAGAAACATGTAGTAAAGGATTAGTGCAGAAAAACATCAGGGAATATGGCCCAAATAAGTATTATACACGTGGGAGCAAGCTGAATGAATTGCAGGTGTAAATTCAACTGGAGTGCATGATATGGGAATCATTGCTGAGACATGGATGGAAGACAGTTAGGTCTCGGAACTACATACACATTAGGTTATAAGGGCCACTAAAAAAGGTAAGAAAGGTAATGGAGTGAAAGGTGTTGTCTTCGTGATTAAGACTGGAATAATGTCAAATGGTAAAATAAGTACTGATGAAAGTTAAGAAGTCTATGGATACTTGATTGGTGGAATTAAATGGATTGAAGATGGCAGTGTGAGTTGCGTATAACTTCTCTTGTGACAGGAATAAAGCAGTATGTTGTATAACCAGAGTGATTAAACAAGCTTGTAGCAAATGCGGTGTAGTTTTAATTGAAAATATTAATTTTCATACAGATTGGGTTAAGTGCACTAGCACTTGTCAGAAAGGTAGTGAATTTCATAACTGTGTCTGGAATATTTATTTGCAGCAATGTGTGCTATAACCCACAAAGGGCATGGCATATTAGATTTAGTAGCACAGCAAGATGTTACTATTAACAGCCTATCAGTGCATGAAGATTTATTCAATTACAGTGAGATCATGAATGAATTCAATTTCATGTTAGCAAGGGAGACACGCAAAACCAGATTCTGGATTTAGGCAAGGCTGACTATCCACTATAAACTGACCAAAACTATAATGAGGTGAAATTCCAAACAAAATAAATGGGATGTGTGAAATGATTAACTCAGTGCTGAAACATTTTACACCCTTTTGGGGAATAATTTTATTTGTCAAACAAGACAGCCAAGGTATATGAGACAAAAGAAAACTGTTAGAAGTTGGTCACCCTGCTCACCATGTCTTTGCGAGCCAAAATTGGCTGTCCAGTCCTACTTCCTTGATCTCTGTCTGTAGCTTTCTAGGTCCTAGTATATCAAATGCATTTTTAATCATGATGAGATTTTCTGCACTGCTATCTTTTCATGTCATGAGTTCCAGACATCCAACACCTTCTGGTTAAGACATTCCCCCCTCAACACCCGTCTAATCTATATATCAGCTACTGAAAAACCATGCCTTCTTAGTTATCATCTTTCTAAGGGAAATAAACTTTTTTCTGTTCATGGTATCCAGTCCCCTCAATTTTACAAGTTTCAATTAAATCATTTTTCTATGTTTTAAATAAAACAACAGACTATTAAAGGTTTCCTCATAGTTAAAGTTCTCTGTTCCTAGCAATATCCTTGTAAATCATCCTCTGTATCCTCTCCAATGAAATCACACTCTTCATATAATGTGGTGACCAGACCTTTCTTGATGCTGTTTGTGTTTTATATAGAGTCAGAGACGTACAGCACAAAAACAGACCCTTCGGTCCAACCCGTCAATGCCTACCAGATATCCTAACCTAATCTAGTCCCACCTGTCAGCACCCAGCCCATATCCCACTAAACCCTTCCTATTCATATACCCATCTAGGTTCCTTTTAAATGTTGCAATTGTACCAGCTTCCACCACATCCTCTGGCAGCTCATTTCATATAAGTACCACCCTCTGCGGGAAAAAGTTGCCCTTTAGGCCTCTTTTATATCTTTCCCCTCTCACCTCTGGTCTCTAGTTCTGGACTCCCCCACTTCAGGAAGAAGACTCTGTCTATTTATCCTATCCATGCCCCTCATGATTTTATAAACCTCTATAATGTCACCCTTCAGCCTCCGATGCTCCAGGGAAAATAGCCTCAGCCTATGCAACCTCTCCCTATGGCTCAAATCCTCCAACTCTGGCAGCATCCTTGTAAATCCTTTCTGAACCCTTTCAAGTTTCACAACATCTGATAGGAAGGAGACCAGAGTTGCATGCAACATGACCTCCCAACTCCTATACTTAATACACTGACCAATAAAGGAAAGCATACCAAACATCTTCTTCACTATCCTATCTACCTGCGACTCTGCTTTCAAGGAGCTATGAATCTGTACTCCAAGGTCTCTTTGTTCAGCAACACTCCCTAGGACCTTATCATTAAGTGTATAAGTCCTTTTAACATTTCTCACTGCTCTTATATTCTGTATTGCCTAGTAATGGGAAATATTCTATATGATTTCTTTGTCCTGCTATCTTTATAAACCTGTGGACAGTAGAACATTGCAATAGGAATAAGCCATTTAACTCCTTGAGTTTGTTCAGCTATTCAATACGATCATCGCTGATCTATTAACTCCCCGTACTCATGTTGCACATGTCCAAGAATATGTTTTGTGAACAAGTCTATCAATTACAAGTTTCAAAATAAAAATTGACTGAGCATAAATTGTCACTTGTGGAAGAACGTTCTAAACTTCTACCATAGTTTGTGTGTGAATGTATTTCCTCATGTCACTCCTGAAGGGTCTGCCATACACTCCAAAGCTCTGCTACACATCTTGGCAATGTACCATGTGTTGCACACACCCTTGCTTTGTTTGTCCTCTCCAAATGCATTATCTTACATTTCTCTGGATTGAATTCAATTTCTCACTTTTCTGTCCACCTTACCTTTCTAGTGTCTTCCACCAGCGTACACTTTTCTTTTTCAATCAATTTCACAAGTTTAATTTTTGTATCTGCTGCAAGTGTTTTCATAATTAAATTTCACAGTTAGTCATTGATGTATAGGTTCCCAGAAAAAAAACAAGGAACCTAACACTGAGCGCAGTGGAATCCCATTGCAAACAGTTTCCAGTCACAAAGACGTTTGTGGACAATGCCTTTTGCTCCTGGGTGCCACTTGCCAATTTGGTGGAACGTCACAGAGAATTGTTGGAATGCCAATGATTAAACCACAAGGAGAAATTAAACAAATTAGCTCTCGACTTTAAAAATGTCAGGTATGATTTATTCCAGATTTTCAGGATTCTGTAAGAACAGCTAGGATAGGTTGTGAGCAACTTTTCTGCCAGTATGGGAGTTTAGGACATACAGACACTATCTTTTTAAAAAAGTACTGGACCTCTCCTTTTAAAATGCAAAGGGTAGAACAAGTTTGGAAACGCTCTCAAAAATGGCAATTTTATCCATTCGTGGGCATCATTTGGTCGGCAGATAGTCAGTGGATTACATCAGGATTACATCACATTGCACTAGTCCAACATAGCAAACATAAAGCAGTCATACAGATCCGTAGACAAACGCATATGCACACCAATTCATTAGCCTAGCTATACCTTTACTAAACTTTTCCAAAGACAATATTCAGACGTCTCTTTGCAGTCTTCATTGGAACAGACAGCTGTGTTGAATAATGGATAGGAAAGAAGGAGTTACAAGGCAGTAACACAATCAAGGGGTTCAAGTGGCATAGGTAAAGTTCAAGTGTTTTTATACACGTTACCTGAACTCTGAGCTTGTGTTACTGCTTTTGTCTCTTTGCTGTATAGAGATTGTACAGACAAATAGAGTAAATTTTACAAATTCATACTCCCAACACAACTATCGGAGAAATAAAAATCAAACAAGTGTGCTGACCTCAGAACCCAAATTCCCCATACATAACCCAACAAAAGAATTCTGAACGAGAATGAAAATCTGTAAAAGCCAACTCTTTATATGATTGTTGACATTAACAGGAACAGCCACAGATCTTCAGGAAGTGTCATCAATGAAGTGATATCTCAAACCTGTGTAACATAACCAGAATAGATATCAATAAATCAATTAATAGAAAGACATTGCAAGGTTTATTTGCTGCATGGGACACCTGATCATTGTTTATTTTATGCATGTAAATACATTCATAACATTTTAGCTAAATGTAGAACGTAACATAAAAATTGAGATCTTAAACTCAATGCTGGCATTTTATTCATATTTCTCATCTTTCCAGACGAAATTCATATTTTATAAAAGTGCCCATTGTCACAAAGGTAGACAAGCAGGAGACTGGAAGAACACACCAAGCCAGGCAGCATTAGGAGGTGGAGAAGTCAATGTTTTGGGTGTAACCCTTCTTCAAGACTAGGGGTGGATGTAAGGGGAACTGCAAATAAGGGGGTGGGATGGGTTTCAGATGGGGAGAGGCACGGTGTGGTAAGATAGGCATAGGGAAATACAGTTAGAGGGTACAACCTAGTTGGTCGATGGGAGGAATTAATCCCGTTGATAGCTGGAAGGAAGCATCGATCAGAGGAATGGAAGTGGGGTAGGAGCTGGGAAGGGTGTTGAGGAATGGGAAGGGAGGTTATTTGTCATTGAAGAACTCTACGTTAAGTCCTCCGGGCTGTCGGCTGTTTAGGTACAAGATGAAGTGTTGTTCCTCCAATTTCTGATCTGATTTGCTGTGGCATTGGAGGATGCCAAGGATGGTCATGTCACAGGCAGAATGGGAAAGGGAATTGAAATGGGTTGTGACTGAGAGGTCAGGTCGGCCCCTGTGGGCCTGGCTGAGATGCTCGGTGAAATATGCCCTGAGCTTACATTTGGTCTCACCGATATCACAAAGGTCAACTTATGTTCAGTATTAATTTTCAAATTGTTGGATGGAAATAGAATCATCTTTATAAGCATACATCTTTTTCAAACAGATTAAAGTGATTACAACCTTCATCAAGTTGGCTGACACTAATTTACGTTCCTACATATTCCACATTCCAACACTATGGAGAGCGAGCACATTTCTTTGAAAGCTGTCATAGACAATGTCACCTCCTGGTGTTTGTGAGCAACCTTACTGTCTCTCAGCAAAGCATCTAGAGAAGGAACAGATAGTATTCATCAGCTGAAGTTAAACTATTCAAAAGTGAATTGCTTGGACAAAAAGACCTTGATTTTTAAGATAGCTGTCCCGACGAGCTAATCAAGTTATAATTGAGATATATATTTATGTCTGAATTACTGGCATTTGGAGAAACATTACATGGCCAGACTTGGTCTCTGAGCAAAACTGAACTAACAATTGAGCTATTGGAGCACCTCTCTCTCTCTCTCTCTCTCTCTCTCGCTGTGTTTCTCTTTGTCCACTGAACTAATAGCTTGAACTCTGCCTACTAATTTGACTTTGATTCCATTCCTTAGTAGACAGATTTTTTAAAAAAGAAATCTGCAACAGCATCTCCTGAAGAAGAGAAAGATTAGTTACAACATTACACCACCTCAGCACTGAAATCAAGACCAGTGCCTGCAGTCAGCAGGCATAAAGCTCCAAAATGTGAACTTCATTTATTTCTCACAAGCTTAGATTTATCCAAATCCATCATTCCTGGCTCTGTAACTTGTATTGTGTGCGTGGATCTCAAATGCATGTATATAAGTCGGTGAGTATACTTCCTATTTTTCCACAAGTCAGTTTCAGCAAAATAAAAGTAAACTACTTTGTTAAACTCCAAAAAAACTTCTCTGACTGGTTCTTTATGGTCACAGTTTGTAAACAGTTAAGTACTTATTAAATTGGTAATACAATGCAAAACAAGAAAAAACGTTGCAGTCAAACGAGGAGAAGGAAGATTGTGGAATTCTTCAAGCTCTCCACACCTGACAATTACAGTGTAATTACTGAAATTTCATCCAATTTTATGGCCATATTTGAGATGTTCTAACTATATCAGTCATCATTCATATCTCATTCTTTATCATTATGTTTTCATTTCAAGTAGAATATGGTTCACAATGTAAATTCTAAATTTATGAATTGTTGTACATAAATAAATCAAACAGACTCTGTGGGCTGGATATTTATAGTGGAAGGTTACATGGGACAGAAGACCGCGAATTGAGATTTGTTGAAGATGTGGTGGAGCTGGAACAGGTGGGGGCCGACCCTTGAACCGATTCTCGAAGTTTGATTCATAATCACATAAGAGTTGATTGCAGAGAGGGTCAGATCCTGATCCTGGAAGGGATCCAGTTGTTGACTTGTGAGTGCAGGAGTATGGGGTCTGAATCCTGACTGCAAAGGGAATCCAATTCATGACCCCAGAGATTTCAAATCTGGGTGAGGGCTTTGGGAACATGTGTCACCCTTGACAATGAGGAACTTTGGATGTGGTTTTGAGGACGGATAAGAGAAAGATTGAAGGACCGAAGGAAGCTCCTCCTGACCCACAAAGTGTGCTAAAGAAGTACCTCCTAACATCTAGCTTCAGCTGCTGGGTTTTTCTGATGCCTTAGAAATACAGCTGTCTACTGTAAAAGCTGAAATGCAGGTTAAATCAGAGGCTGCCTTCCTAGTTAATGTATTCAAAGGAACAACTGACCTCCTGGGATCAGGTTGGCTGTCTGCCTCTTGTCTCACCTCCATGAAGCCAAGAAGGCAGCAGGTTGTAGTTTGGCTTCCCTAAGAAACTGGATTTGAGTCATTTTACTTCCCCACCCTCATCCAATCCTACAAGCTCATCCATATTAAAATTCTATCCCATCTATTTAGTCAAATTTATCATAACACTATACAGAGCTTACAATGCAGCATCTATCTGTCTTAAGATTCACAATTTTTCAACATTGCACTGATAATAATCTACAAATGCAGTAAAATAATATTGAGAGGGGAAAAACATGTATAAATCATTCAGACCTTTCTGACAGTGTTCTGAGAGTTTCTGCCTTAAGAGATTATTTTAACAGAAAATAGAGTAGTTCTGACATCCATAAACCTTTGTTTGACTGAATGTAATATCTAAATGTTAATTAAAGTTGTTTATTTTTACCTCAACAAAGATGTGTCTTGTCTGATGCCTGTTGTTAACTGTCAGAATAATCATAAAGTTCCAATGGCATTTTTTTTTCCAAGCAAGTAGGATCAGGAAGATAAGTTACAATTGAGCAGATTAGTCCAAGTTAATGGACTGATATTCGAATGGACATCAGTTTCTAAATTAGCAAACTTTGTTACTCATAGTTGCTTTTAACATATTACAATGCATAAAGGATCAAGTAAGTAATTAGGAAGGCAAAATTCACATCAAGGAAAATTCCCCTTTCAAAGGTGGCACGAAAGAGGGAGAGGGTTAGTTAGTGTACTGGTAGGGATCAATATGGGGACATCTCTGTAAAACTCTCTTAGTATTCAACAAATCGACTCTAAAGTTACAAACCTTAAGGGGATCATAAGGCAAATGTTCTTAAGAGCATAGAGGGGGGGGTGAAATGGCAATGGCCCAATGGGAGCAAGAGTGTTGCATTCCTATTGGAAAGCATCCATGTTACAGAAACTCTTGTTAAGACCATCAGATGGTTTAATAGCAAAGGAGAAACAACAAAAGGATCGTACCCAAAAGGCCAGTTGTGCTACACCTATCGCCAGTGAATGATCAAGCAACTAGAACACAATCTAAAGGAGGAAGGTACTGGACCAAATCAACCATACCCAATTGCAGGGGATGGCAAAAAACTCAAGCATCATTGACACCTGCTCATTGAAAAGAAATGACCAGGGCATATTCAGTAACTCAGAATTGTGCCACAGACCAAATCATTGTGCTGGTATTGTACTCACAATTGCCTCGGTCACAGCAACACTCGCCTGTACTCTCAGTAATAAGTGGAGAACATTAGGTTAATCCGAGACAATGACTCCTTCCAGCACTATACACCAGAACGAACATACATGGAGCATGACTGCATGAGTATAGGAGGAAAGGAAGCCTGCTGATTTGACCCCAGCCTTTGGGAAAATGGGAGTGTTGGGGGAAGGTGTCAGAGGGTAGAGGGTTGGACAAATGCAGGTAAAAGCAAACAGAAGGGTGCATACTCGAAAATTAGCCACAGAGAAAAACCAACACACCCACTCAGGATACAAGGGGGAAGGGGAATACTGTGTAACAACTATTGAGAAGTCATACCTGTGCAGAAAGGCTCCATTGCAACATGGCCACTCCCAACCTCTGCTTTCGACCCCAGGTTACAGTTGTTATTGGACATGCATACATATACAACAAAGGGGTCAGGTCTCAGCCGACAGCTCCAACACACTCTGTTACCCCAGAACAGTATGAGGATTCCAAGCAGGCCCCAATCTCCCACCTTCCCAAAGTCTTACCAGGATTAAATATGAAAGGTAATGAAACAATATTATATGTTACAAATGGAATTTTAAAAACTATCCAGCGATACAGAAAAACTGTTAAGCACCCTAACATGGTGAGAGAAGGTGTGTGATTGGGGACTGAGTGTAGAATAATCTCTCATTTACTTGTTGCAATGCAGCTAATGTTAGCATTAGCATGGGGAATTTCAGTACATAATATGTGTAAGAGGAAATCCCTTAAACATCAAACTAAAAATACGTTAAAGGAATAATAGCGGCTCCGGGGACAGAACACAATATTAATGTAAAAGGGTCCCAGCTTCCAGTTTCAGTGGCCACACACCACCAGAAAGACAGGTGTCTCAGACATTAGAATCCCAACAGTGTGCAAACAGGCTCTTCAGCCCACCAAATCTACACTAAAGAGTAACCCACCCAGACCCATTCCCCTACCCTGACCAATAACCTACCCTATGGGCAATTTAGCATGGCCAATTCACTTAGCCTGCACATCTTTGGACCATGGGAGGAAACCAGAACATCCATGTAGACATGGGGAGAATGTGCAAACTCCACACAGTCACCTGAGACTGGAATGGAATCCAGATCCCTGGTGCTGTGAGGCAGCACTGCTAACTACTGAGCTACCATGCCACCCTAAAGAAGCTTCAAACCTGGGAAAGGGGTCCAGGTGATGCCATGGCTCTTATGGCTCAGTTGGCTTGGTATTCCAATGGGCACAGATTAATCAGCTAGCTTAACCTAACAGTGACACACAAAAAGGGGAGACTGAAAGGTAAAAAAAATTTGGATTTATTTTAGAATGCTAGTCAGGACCATCAGCTAAAGTGCCATAGCATGAGTAAACAATGATGTAGGATGATCTGATTAAGAAATGGGATAACCTAATTAAGAAGTGGGCAAGACCATTGCCACATTGTCTGATGATCCCAAACCACAACAATTCACTCTCTTTAGCCTTTTATTTAGAATATATAGACATTCTTTACTCTTTCTAGAAGGATAATACCAAGTCTCTGTGCCCATTTAAACCTTGCTTGAGAAGTACCTGGACTATCCAGCATTGGCATGTATAATAAGACACCATTTGACTATTACAGCTAGATTCCAAGTGTTGACATTTTCCAACAGGATATTTCTCAGTTACAAGTCAGAACCTGATGGGAAACCTGCAGATTTCAGTGTTCCCATTCACTTTTGCCCTGTCCTTCTACATAGTAGAGGAATGGGTTGGGAAGGCACTGTCAAAACAACCTTAGTGAGTTACTGCAGTGCACTCTCGATAATGCACTCAGCTGGCAATAACCATTGGTGGTGAAGGGAGTGAATGTTAAAGCTGATGAATATGGGTGCCAATCAAGTGGACTGTTGATGGTATCATGCTTCTCAAGTATTGGAGCTGCACTCATTCAAGCAAGTGGAAGTATTCCATCACACTCTTGAGTTATACCTTCTACATGATGGACAGGAGTTAGAAAGAGAGGAAATGAGTTACTCACTCAGAATTATGAATTAGAACCTGCCCATATAGCTACAGTATTTATGTAGCTCATTCAGTGCTACATTTTTCTGGTCAATGGTAATGTCCACGATTCAGAAATAGTCATGCCAATGAATATCATTTGCTTGAGATGGTCATTACCTCATATTTGAATGGCACATATTACATTCAATTTGTAACTTAAGTCTGGATATTGCTGCATATAGACATTGACAGTTTCAAAATTTGAGGTGTTGTGAATGGTTACCAATACTGTAATGGACAGAACACATCTACAGCAGGCAGTTGGTATGAAGAAGATTGAGCTGATCTTTCTCTCTTAATGGTTCCCTCATCACTTGTTGCTGACTCATTCTATCAGTTATATCCTTTAACAACTTAGTCTGTATTCGTGCTACTGATCAACTCTTGGTGATGGATATTGAACTTCCCACCAGAGAACATTCTCTGGCCAACATTGGTGTTTCCTCTAATTGGTGTTCAACATAGAACATCCTGTGCCTGGCCTTGTTGGCCATCAACAGACCATGGAGGGGGCCATTGCATCCAATTACCTGACACTACATTCTGATTATGTCTGCACCGGGCTGGTGCGACATCATTGGAGAGGGAGCGCACAGTGTCTGAGAGTACATGTGAGGCCTTGCTCACCAGTGGGCACTGTGGGACTTGGGGTCCATCATCACCAAAAAGAATTAATTTAAATTCCAAAGGAAACATAATAAATTTTGATTTCTGTTATGGTGCTCCTTATGGACTGTTTACAATAGTTATAGGCCCTATAACTGTTTATTCCAATACTCAAATCCTCTTGTTATGAAGGCTAGCATGCCATTAGATTTCCTCACTACCTGCTGCACCTGCATGCCAACGTTCAGCAACTGTTCCATCATGACACCCAGCTCTTGTTGCACCCCACCTTTTCCTAAACTGCCACCGTTCAGATGCCTTCCTGTTTTTGCGACCAAAGTGGATAACCTCATATTCATCCATATTATATTGCATTTGCCAAGTATTTGCCACATAGCCAGCCTGTCCAAGTCACCCTGTAGCCTCTTAGCATCCTCTTCACAGCACACTGCCACCCAGCTTAGTGTCATTGAAGCAGTTCAATAAGGTCTACCAACCTAAACATCTCTAGGGCAATTAAAATTGGCAGCAAATTTAGCAACAAATTCTGGCCTTGGTTAGTGACACCAGTTCCCATGAAAGCAGAATAATAAGAAAAAGTCAGGGTCCTTCACTATCTTATCTTTAGAGCTTTGTTTCTTACAGATGTATTTTACAAATTCTAATCTCTTCTACCATAAAAAAAAACATTGGTGGAGTTAAAAGTTAAAATCAAGTGGGATTCCTGAACAACCAAACATTTATGTACGTGAATTTTCACACTCCTAGAATTTTTGTTTCAAATAGTATTAGGAAAATACTCTACTTACTTTACGTGCTGTGAGAAACATCAGTACCAATCTTACAAAAGAAAACTTAATGGAACAAAATGTTCTTAGAGATACCAAGATATCCTTAGGAAAATGATTTAATGGTTGATAACAGCTTTGAACAACAGGCAGTTGCAGCATAAATGTCAAGTCTAGCATTTCTCAGTCTGGTAGCAAGCCTCACAACCTGCCCATAATGTCTACCAGGGAAACTTCAACATTGCTGGTTGACATACTCATACCTTTCACATCAGAGGAGATCAATTCAAAGTGGAATGCAGGACAATTCTCTAACTACATCAGAATAAACTATTCAGTTCTGAAGAAGAGTCATAGCGGACTCAAAACATTAACTCCGTTTCTCTCTCCACAGATGTTGCCAGATCTGCTGCGTTTCTCCAGCCTTTTCTGTTTTTACTTCAGTTTTCTGGTATCTGCAGTATTTTGATTTTATTTATAATTAAACCACTGTCCAATTTATGCTTGGAGAGCACTGTGTTTGTAAAAAATATTTTGTTTCCAATTCCACTGGATCAATCTTTTGGTAAAACTGAGTGAAATGAAATATTACCAGCATCAGGATGCATTACTGTCCTTACCAATAAAGACAATGCTATGTCCTTGACTTTGTGGATATTACCTTAAAAGTGCACTTTTATATTTGCACAATGCAAGTAACCAAAAGCAACTGAACCTTGGATTACTACTGAAACTTGATTCTACTATGTGATGTGGTCATTGCTGATTAGGCCAGCAGTTATTGTCCATTCTTCATTGCACTTGAACTAAATTTTTAAGGGCAGTTAAGAGTCAATTACATTACTGTAGATTTGGAGTAACATGTAGGTCAGATCAGTTAAGGGATGGCAAATGTTTTTCCTCACATTAGCTAACCAGATTTTCATTGTGCCTTGGTACATGGGACAATAAATTAAATTCAATTCAATTCAGATGGAATTTGCAACAATATATTAGAGATTCACAATCAGAATTACTGAGACTAGCTTCATATTCCAGATTTAATAATTGAATTTTAATTTCTACTAAATGCTGTGCTTGGATTTGAGTCCATGTTCCCCAATGCATTAGCCTGGGCTGCTAGATTAATACCTTAAAGACATAACCACTATGCCATTTATTGATGCTTAGTGGAATTGCTCTTTCATCTGAATATGTTCAGCAAATGGGCAATAAGTTCATGGTAAAAATATATTCAACGGTCTGTACTCCAACTGCAATATGTAGATATAAATATACAAATACATATAAATACCCTTAATTACAACTATAATTTGATCACTGCTTATTTACTTTGTATGGCATTGTGCTGTTAGATTCAGAGTATCTTTGACTTACACAGACAGTACAACAGAGTGATAAGTTTGATGTTGGGTGAGCATATTTTAAAGGCTTGCTTGGGATACTAATGATCCAGATTTCACAACCTGATACATTTCTCTCATGTATGGCATCATCATACTTATACTATGTGTCATATTGTGTGTTTTTTCTCACTCCAAGCATAATTTCTGATAGATACCAAAAGAAGCAGACTCAAGTGTAATGGGTTCCTGGCCCCTTTTGCTCCCCACTGTCCCTGTTTATCATAGAGGAAATTAATGTCCTCTATTTTTAAATGTTCTTCTGCTACAAGTTTATGTTGGCTTTTTTTGTATCTCTTGATGAAAGGATCTGAAACCCTCAGGCGTCCACAGTAAATTATGAATCATTTTAATACATGCATGTTTTTGCTCCAATCAGAATCCACTTGGTATAATCCTTATTTGTCTAAATCTAGGAACAATAAAGTAAGAAAATAGGAGCTTATGATCATATTTTATACTCAATATTTTATTATTGCATTTTCAGTTTATCAAGGTATCATTTAAGGAGAAGCAAGCCTGACACTATTAAAAGCTATTATACGATATGCTACCTGTGAATTAAACATGAAATATATTCTCACCTCTACCAGATGTTCTTGCTGTGGAATATTTTTACATAACATACGCTTTTCATTCTTTCATGCCACCACTCTCCATGTCTTGGGGCAGAATTTTTCTAAAGTTCATTTATAGGATATGGGCATCTTTGGCTAGACCAGAATTTTTGACAATCCCTAACTGACTTTGAGAAGGTTTTGATAAGCTGCATTCCTAAACTGCAGTTACTTACTCACAGTGGTGTTAGATGGGAGGGCGTCCATGATTTTGACCCACTGATAGTGAAGGAACAACAATACACGGGTAAGTCAGGATGATGTGTCACATAAGGGTTGGCGGGGTGGTTGCAGGTCGTGGTATGCTGCCTTTGTTCTTCTACATAGTGGATGTTCTTGGTTTGGAATAATGTTCGACACGATAATTCACAAATCATATCATCAACCTGCAGTCAACAGAGATTGCAAATATGGTCTGGGACATCAAAAATTAAGCCAAATGGTTCCAAAAACATTATGATTACTCGTTTTCCTTCTTTGAAAAGAATTCATAGAGCCAACCAAATTTGCAAGTTTAAAATATCAGCTGATGGCATCATTGGGATCTAACATGGATGCAGTAAAAGTGAGCAAGTTAAATTAATATGCATAGCTGAAATGACACTTTGACAAAATCATAGAGTAACTACACCTTTATTTATGTTAATTCAGATGCCATACAACATCAGGTTTAAAAATACTCTGTGCCATTTGCTCATACTGCTAAACAAAATCTCACAAAAATATAACAGATAAGAAAAAGTGTTAATTGCAATTATGTTCCAGTGAAATCATTTGAATTTTATATTTAACAACTGAGTTTTAAGACACACTCACAACGGATTCCATAGTAATTGCAGAGGGTGAGGGAGGTGGCATGGGGGAGGGACATTTAATATACAGAAGCTGAAGTAGGTAGTAAAATTCCTGGACCCCGTTACCACATGTGATCCGGCTGCTTTTAAATCTTGGAGCTCCATCAAATGTCTATTAACTAATTCCCAATATGACTAAATGAAATTTCCCTTGGCAAAGTTTATGAGGAAGGGGTCAGGATAGACCCACCCACATGGCTGTGGGTGGATAAAACCTTTGGTGGAAGAACTCTATAATATACTTATTGGGTTATAAGGAGCATTCCAGTTTTTCCAACCCATTAAGAGCTTCAAAAAAGAATATTTTAAATTAAGACTTATTGTATCTCCCTTGACTTTATCCTGCATTAAGCTAATTTTTGCTGGCAGCACTGAAATAATGCAAGATTTCATTGATGTGTAATTGCAATTTCAAACATAATGGACTGAGATTTCACCTTTGTAGTGAAGTCTTTACGTGTCTACAGTAAGGTCAAAAATCACACAACACAGGTTATAGACCAACCGGTTTATTTGAAAACACTAGCTTTCAGAGAGCTGCTCCTTCATCAGATGCTAGTGAGAGAGGAAGACCTTAGATACAGAATTGATAAGGAAAAGATCAAAGTGTCTTACAATTTTTGCAAATGAGTTGAACACACCTAAGGTGAATCTTAAATCTTTAATCAGTTAGAATGGAGGTGCAGATTAACATACCAATCCCAGAATTTCTTTCAAGTCACTGCCTAAGATAATTTAAGGTGTTATCAATATAAAGGAGGTGACATCTCCAGTCAGACAACGTATTTTAGACATAAGGTCTTGTTTGGAGTATGTCTATGTCTTAATCTGGAGTCAGACTGGTTTTATTTCCAAAGTAGAAGTTTATAAAATGTCACGTGGACTGACTGCCGACAAATTGTTTGCTTTTTGAACAAAATAGAATGCATCCATAAATACAAATCTGCAAATGCAAATTCACTCCATAGATTTATACTGTATATGTGTGTGTGAGGGGAAGATAATGTTTGTGTGCGGGGGTGAGTGGGGGAGAGGGGAAGAGAGTGTGTGTGCATGTGTGTGTGTGTGTAGTTGAGAGAGAGTGTGAGGGAGTCTATGCATCTGAGAGGGTGTGCACGTGTATGTACATTTCAGAGAGAATGTGTGCGAATGTGAGGGAGTATATTGATTAGATTCCCTACAGTGTGGAAACAGACCCTTCGGCCCAACCAGTCCACACTGACCCTCCAAAGAGTAACCCACCCAGACCCATTTCCCTCTGACTAATGCACCTAACACTATGGGCGATTTAGCATGGCCAATTCACCTGACCTGCACGTCTTTGGACTGTGGGAGGAAACCGGAGCACCCAGAGGAAGCCCATGCAGACACGGGGAGAATGTGCAAACTCCACATAGACAGTCGCCCAAGGCTGGAATCGAACCGGGGACGTGTGTGTGTATATGACAGAGTGTTGTGTGAAAGTGTGTGTGAGAGTTATAGTGCCATGGGGTCACCTGTAGTGTGACATGAACCCAAGATCCAGGTTGAGACCATCCTCATGGATATCGAACTTGGCTATCAGCCTCTGCTCAGTGACTCTGCATTATTGTGTACCTTGAAGTCTGCCTTGGAGAACGTTTACCCAAAGACCTGAGGCTGAATGTCCTTGACTGCTGAAGTGTTCCCCCACTGGGAGGGAACATCCCTGTCTGGCAAGTGTTGCACGGTGTCCATTCATCTGTTGATATAGCGTCTGCATGGTTTCACCAATATACCATATTTCAGGGCATCCTTGCCAGCATTGTGTAAGACATACAACTTTGGTCAAGTTACATGAGTATCTGCCATGTATGTGGTGGGTGCTGTCCCCATGTGTAATGGTAGTATCCATGTCAATGATCTGACACATCATGCAGAGACTGCCCTGACAGCGTTGATTGGTGTTATGGTTGATGTTGTCCTGAAGGCTGGATAGTTTGCTGCAAACAATGGTCTGTTTAAGATTTAGAGGTTGTTTGAAGGCAAGAAGTGGAGGCATGGGGAAGATCTTGGCGAGGTGCACATCTTCATTGATGATGTCTCGCAGGCTGCGAGAAACATGACACAGTCTCTCCACTCCCGAGATGATGATGAAGGGTACCCTACTGGTCATATCCCTCGTCCGTCTTCTGAGAAGGTCATTATGGTTTTTTGCTATGGCACATTGAGAATGGCAATTGATGAGTTGAACATAGTATCCCATTCTTATGAGGGCATCCTTTAACACCTTCAGGTGTCCGTCGCATTCCTCTCATCTGAACAGATCCTGTATATGTATAGGGCTTGTCCGTAGAGGATAGCTTATTTAAATATGTTTAGGGTGGAAGTTGGAGAAGTGCAGCATCATAAGGTTATCCACAGGCATGCTGTAGAGTGAGGTATTGAGGTGTCCATCCTTGATGGAGATATCTGTGTCGAAGAATGAGACTGATTCCAAACAGTAATCCATGGTAAGTCTGATGGTGGGATGAAATTTGTTGATATCACTATGTAATTGTTTTAGTGATTTCTCACCATGAGTCCAAAGGAAGAAAGTATCATCAATGTACCTGGTGTACAGCATTGATTGGAGGTCCTATGCAGCAAACAAGTCTTGTTCAAACTTGTGCATGAAAATGTTGGCATATTGGGGTGAAAACTTGATCCCCATGACCGCTCTGTGTGTCTGGGTGAAGAACAGGTTATCAAAGGTGAAGGTGTTGTGGTGAAGGATGAAGCAGATGATTGTTGGATGGTGCCTAGAAATTGACAGTTATTGGTATTGAATACTAAGGCTGTTGTAATGATGTTATCGTTGGCATGGTTTTTGACCTTGACCAACCCACATCAGCACCTCCACATCATGGTGACAGTAAGCAACAGGACCAAAGTCAACCATTAAAATAACAAAGCTGTGAATGGTTCAGTACTGTGTGAGAGTTTCCAAACCCAATTTTCATGTTCCTAATTACCCCATTCCTGTCTGTGAGCTGCATTCAAATCTTAGCTCCTACCTTGGTTGCGATATTAAATTATCATTATCTCTTTGTGACTTAACAGTAAAAATTGAGATTTGAAGGATGTAGGCTTTGCTGGAACTATACATCAACAAAAAAGTGTTGTACATATCAATTTTTTTTTAAACCAAGAGAGTTCCTGCATTTAAAATAGAACTTTTTCACCGTAAAAATCAATTAATATTGTTTGAATGAATTTTCATTTGTCCATGCAGCTCCCAGTATAAAAGCTAGTTTTTCAGCTCTTAAGGCTCAACTACTTCTGAGTGGCTAACCAGCAGAATCTATGTTAATACCAAGTAGCAACATAACTATAAAATCACAGACTAAAATTGGTCTACATTTCTCTATTTTTTAAAAGACTTATGTATAAATATTCATAAAGCATCAAAAAGTAGACAAAAATTTGAATTCCCTATGTATAAGAACACTGCCTTCTCAGTAACAAAGCAAATTGAATGCTTTTTAAATAGTTTAGCTTAGAATTAAGCTAATTGGGTTTTTAGAAATGTTGGTGTGCTTCCTGCTGGAAACTTTCCCATGCTTCATCATATGTGCAATAGATGGACTCCTCTGTCACTCTGTTAGTCCAGACTTTAATTAGATCTGGCACCCGACTCGTAATGATAAATGCTGAGATGATGAATGGAAATTTAAATGAGTGTGAAGTGGCTCAGCCACCAGAGCCGAATATCATTAACACCTTCCCACTGTTAAATCGATCAATGTCATCACAAAATCCGTACGTTCAGCAGGTGCAGATGGCTAATCGCCAGACTGCCACTGACAGCATGGAGCATCTATTGAGACTCACTCTGTCTCTCCCTTTCTCTCTCTCTCCCTCACGCACACACCCACACAAAAAGTCACGCACACACCCACACAAAAAGGCACACACCCACACAAAAAGACACACACACACACACACACACCCACACACAAAAAGACACACATACACACACCCCTACCTGAAAGTCAGCAGAAATGGCAAACCACTTCAGACAAACCTTACCCAAGCGAGAAGAGAAGAATCTTGGTTGGGGTGGCAAGTTCTGGTACAATTTCTGCCAGTAACATAACAAAGATATCTTGAACTGCTATATTACAACCATTATCGGTATTTGTAGAAGAAGTATGGCAAGCTACCAAATCTAATGTGTTACATGTTATGACAGGCAGCCAGCTGTCTATAAAAGAAACATACAGAGGGAGGAAATGTTCAGTATGCAATGTTACACATGGAAAATTATCCCTTATGTAGGGACTTTTTGCCATGAAATCAGAAATAGCACTTATTTGCATTCCATTCATAGCCAAGATTTCATTGATATGAAGAAAGCCCAAGAAAATCTTTCATAATAAGGAAGAACATGGTTGAGGGTCAATGATTGCTGAAAGTTCATTATGGCATCCTAAACCTACCCAACACATAGGTAGACTAGTGCTTTAAAAATCACAAAAATGTATTACTTTTTTTAAAAAAAAAACTATTTATTTGCTCTTAGCTACCTGAATTTGATTTACAAAATATCTGTAATTTGACCTCAAAATAACTCCATGAAGGCCGTTACCCCATCACTATTTAAATATTACACTGAGCCAGCTAGCTCAGAGCCAGCTCCTAGAGTGAGCAGAATCCCTGAACCTCATCTATATCAGTCAGCCAGGGCTCTCTGATTGGACCAGGTTAACAACCGAAATTGGGGAACTCATATTCTGTGAGGCCTACCTGGCTGACCTCATTCCAAACACTACGTCTATCCTCTTTAACCCTTTGGATGTAGGCACTTTTATTCCTGCAGCTTCTCCTGGGGCGTTTTTGCACCGATCTGGTTCTTTCAACTCTGCCTCAGATATTGTTGGCGTGTGTCGGACTGTAGCCCGAAGCATCTTGACAAGAATTTATCTTCTTCAGGCAATAGCTGCATTGAAGTTGCAATACTTGTCAGGTGGAACACATCGTCGGTGGTTTCTTCGATATTTAGTGAAAGGGGAGAACCCATGGGTTCTATAGCCTTGCCGGATGTTGTGAGGAGCCAGGTATGTTTTGCTCCTGCTCTGTTTGCGAGATTGTAGCTTTCGTGTGGTCCACATGCTTGTTCAGGACAGCCTCTCCCACCCGAACTTTGTATGTCACAGGACCTGACCTTACATCGACTATGCTTATTACCCGTATTAGGCCATTCCCGTGGTTTCAACACCAAACTTTGCCCCCCCCCCCCCTTAAGTAAAGTGCCTCTCTCGCTTCGGGGAGTTTTGTGGCTGGCCTTGGCATTTCTGATGATGTTTCACCCTCCCCCACCTCCCCCCCCTGCCCTCCAGGTTAGGGAAGATCAGATTTAATCTGATGAAAATTCTTCTCTTCATCACTCTGCTGGAACTGTCCCTGTAGTTGTGTGAGGGGTGGTCCTATAATTAAACAGGACCCAGCAGTAGGGTTGACAATGTTTGATTAGATTAGATTAGATTAGATTATTTACAGTGTGGAAACAGGCCCTTTGGCCCAACCAGTCCACACCGACCCGCCAAAGCGCAATCCACCCAACCCATTCCCTTGCATTTACCCCTGTCCCTAACACTACGGACAATTTACCATGGCCAATTCACTTAACCTGCACATTTTTGTGTCTGTGGGAGGAAACCGGAGCACCCGGAGGAAACCCACGCAGACACGGGGAGAATGTGCAAACTCCACACAGTCAGTCGCCTGAGGCGGGAATCGAACCCGGGTCTCTGACGCTGTGAGGCGGCAGTGCTAGCCACCGTGCCGCCCTTTGGCTCTTGGGTGCGGGGCTCAGTTGCTCATGACTCATGTGGCAGGTTCTGCCACACTCACAGAGCTTCATCCTTGTCTTTCCAGCTCAGTGACTCTTTGTTTTTTTTTCGTTTTGGTTGCAATGGAGCCGCCTCCTGCAGGAATCCAGTCCCGTGTATCGCCATCCCTGCTCCATCTCAAGTGGTGACATCGGAAGACAGGTCAGGTCCCTGTTAGTCAACTCTGAGAGCCAGGACCAATTAGTTAACGAACGGCATCAGAGGAGGTGCAGGACCTGTGCAGCATGGTCATATCCACCTCAGAGGCAGTGGATGTGGAGGTGATGGCACTATTGGTGACAGAAAAGGGGCACTTTGCCAGGAGCCCAGAGACTATGATAGACAGAGGCGACTGGAGAAGCAGAGAGGGTGAAGTGTCACACAGAGAGAGAGATGAACTTTTGAAGCTGTTTGTTTTTTTCAATTTAATATTAATTTATTCAGTAATTTACCAATTATACAATTTATTCTGTAGTCCAAGATGATGCCAAAACGTGGTGACACTATCCACTTTTCACTGTACTTAGGTATAAGTGACAATATTAAATAAATCTAAGTTTAGCTGAAGAACTAGTGGGAGACCCATACTGGCTCTTTTCTGAAATGCCACTGAATCACATGCAAGAAGCAGTATGGCCAAAGGCATGCCTTCCCCTGGGATCATGATCTCCCAACATGGAAGTCTCAAGGTATTGAAAATGCCTAGTCAGAGGACAATAGCTACCTTGCTCAACAGTGCCAACTGGCTGGCCATGGCTACCTTTGCAAAGACAGGCACTGGAGTTGTAGGATCTTAAAACGGTCCAGGCGAACCCAAGTAACTGGCGTCACAGGGCGGTTTGTGAGTATATCTGTTGCAGGTCTGTTGGCATCAAGAACAGTTGTCTCTATCAGACACACCCTTCCCATCCAGTCCCTTGGTCAGGCGCTGACAGCCTTTGATGAAGAGCCTCCCCCATTCATCATGGTGACAGTTTTGAGTGCCATGCATGCCACATGGTGACAGCCTCATCTGTAGTTGGGTTGCTACCACCTGTAGTGGGAGCCACTTAAGGGTCTCTGTTGCAGATGGAGCAATTAAGGTCAACCATCAATCTTCCAGTTGAGAATTTAATTCTGACAGAGGCAGGATTCAGATATTCCACCATTGCACCTAATTACACCCCGTTAGTGCTTCCAACTTTGCCAGAAGACAGAGTAGAAAAATTCTCCTATTATGGAATGATAAGACAGTTGCTAAGCTATCCCTAATTGGTCTCGAGAAATTAGTGGTGAACGCATGTTGGGCAGGCTCATATGCAGTGCTGTTGGGGAGGGAGTTCCAGGACTTTGACCCAGTGACACTGAAGAAACTCCAATAGTGTTCCTGGTCAAGATCGTGCATGGCTTGTAGGGGACCATTTCTGGAAGTGGTGTCCCATGTAACTTCTACCCTTCTAACTGGTAAAGTTTGTAGGATTAGAATGTAATAAATTGCTGGAGTGCATCATATTGAGAGTACACACTGCTGCCAGTAAGCACAAAGGAAAGGAATATTGAAATTGGTGGATGGGTACTAAGCAGCTGCTTTATCTTGACTTGTATTGAGCATCAAGACTATTGTAGACACTGCACTCAGCCAGTCATGTAGAGTATTCTATCACATCCTGACTTGCCTTTGTAGATGGAGGACAGAATTTGGGAAATTATGTAGTTGAGTTGCATACTGCACAATTCCCAGCCTCTTGCTGTCACATTGGCAAATGGCTGGTTGAGTTATATTTCTGATAAATAGTAATTCCTGGATATTAATAATGGGAAATCCAGCAGCTGATACATTCAACCATTCTTTTCGATGATCGAGAAACAATTGGCAGAGTGATAATTGGTTGGATTGAAATTGTTCTGATGCTTGTGTATAGGACATACTTGGGTAATTTTACACATTGGTGGGTAGATGCCAGTGTTACAGTGAACTGGGTTGAGATACAGCTTGTTCTTGAGCTTGTTCTTCAGCGCTATTACTAGAATGTAGTTAGGACTCATAGCCTTTGCAATGTCCAATGCCTTCAGCCATTTATTAGTAATACTTGGAGCTAATCAGGTTAGCTGAAGACCAACACGTGTTGCCAGGGACTTCTGAAAAAGGCCAAAATATAACATCCACTTGGCATTTCTTGCAAATGCCACATCTTCTGGTTAGTTATTTAATTGTCTATCACCACTCTTGATTGATTGATGCATGACTGCAGAGCCTTTGATGTTATCACCTTGTTGTAGGATCGGCATGCATGTAGTTCTGTGTTGCAATTTCACAAAGTTGATGCCTCTTTAGTTTTGAATGTGACTGGTGCTGATCCTGGTATGCTCCCCTTGCACTCTTCATTGAACTGGACTTGATATTCTGGTTTGATAGTGATGGTAGAATTAGAGATACGCCAAGCCATGAGATAATAGATTGTGGTTGAATAAAATTCTGCTGCTGCTGATGGGCTGCAGTGTCTTATAGAATCATAGAATCCTTACAATGTGGAAGCAGGCCATTGGCCCTAATAAGCCCACATTGACCCTCCAAAGACCATCCACCCAGACCCACTACCTCAATCCTATCCCTGAAATCCTGCATTTCCCATCCACCCAGACCCACTACCTCAATCCTATCCCTGAAATCCTGCATTTCCCATGGTTAATCAACCTGGCCTGTGTTGTCATTTTGGCGATAAAAGGTTGTACTGGCAGAGAACATAAATACAGGTTTCTGGCTCTTTTATACAGGCCAGAGGCTTTTTATTTATGGCCTGACATTGGGGGTTTTGATTTTGTCAGTAACTGTTGAATAGAGCAGCACTGATCCTCCAATTGCCAGTTATTTCAAAAACTATTGATTAAAAAGACAGTTGAATTCAGCACTTTGGCAGGCGTGTGACAAGAATCTCCTGAAATGTGGGAAGAAACAGTCACCACTGAGGAAAAGATTTGCTCTGCAGATAACCACCTGCTTATTCTCAGGTACGAAGGAAGTCATTAACACATCCTCTCACTGGATACTTTAACTCAGATTTCTATTGTGTAGGGTTTTCCTTTCTTGATGACAATGATCTCTGTTGCATGTTATATCAAAATAGTTTGCACCCCAGAGCCACCAAGCAGGGCATGTGGTGTTGATTGTGTGGCTCTTCTGCTCCGACCATTCTTTTTTCCTTTGTCCTTCTTTTATTTTTCCTCTCTCCTCCCTTCTTTTGGCCCCGGCCACCCGGCCCGGCCCCCCGGCACGAAATGGATAGAGACGCCAGCAGCCGTAGCGGAGTGGCCAACAATCACCCGCTGGAGCTGGGACGCCATCGATCAGAGTGGAGATGCTAGCTGCCAGAGCGGGGACACTAGCGCCCCAGTGTGGAGTGGCCTGGTGAGGGAGCAGGGACACTAACGACTCAGTGTGGAGTGGGGGGGGGTAGCAGCCTGGTGTGGAGTGGGGTCACTAGCATCCCAGTGTGGGATGGCCTGGTGCGGGAGCGGGGACACTAGCGTCCCAGTGTGAGGCAGGGGGGTAACGGCCTGGTGAGGGAGCGGGGACAGTAGCGTCCCAGTGTGGGGTGGAGGGGTAACGGCCTGGTGCGGGAGCGGGGACATTAGCGTCCCAGTGTGAGGCGGGGGGGTAACGGCCTGGTGAGGGAGTGGGGACAGTAGCGTCCTAGTGTGGGGTGGAGGGGTAACGGCCTGATGCAGGAGCAGGCACACTAGTGTCCCAGTGTGGGGTGGGGGGGTAACGACCTGGTGCAGGAGCAGGGACACTAGGTCCCAGTGTGGGGTCCCAGTGTGGGGCGGGGGGTTACGGCCTGGTGAGTGAGCAGGGACACTAGTGTCCCAGTGTGGGGCGGGGGGTAACGGCCTGGTGAGTGAGCAGGGACACTAGTGTCCCAGTGTGGAGCGAGGGGTAGTGGCCTGGTGCGGAATAGGGACACTAACGTCCCAGTGTGGAGTGAGGGATAGCGAGCTGGTACAGGAGCGGGGACAATAACGTCCCAGTGTGGAGTGGGGGGTAACGGCCTGATGCAGGAGCGGGGACACTAGTGTCCCAGTGAGGGCCGGGGGGAGCAGCCTGCTGCAGGAGTGGAGACACTAGTGTCCCAGTGTGGAGCGGGGGAGCGGCCTAGTAAGGGAGCAGGGACACTCGCGTCCCAGTGTGGAGCTTGCGTAGCAGCCCAGCACGGAGCATGAAAATCTTTGTTCCAAAATACTATGCATGTTCGGTCATATTCTTAGATGTAGAATTAAGACACTTTTTAATTTTAGATCTGTACAAATATCAATACTTAGCCATCAGTAAGCTCGTGTCACAATTATGTGCTATTAATTTACATATTAGTCCAGCAGTCAGTCTCATAACCATGATTTAACTCAAGACTAATATCTGCTCTGGGCACTTAAGGTGGTTCTTTTTCCTGCAATACAATATTACTTACATAGCTACCTCATTGCTTCAATTCCAATAACTGTTCAAATGGACGTGGAAGCTTAGATATTCAAATAAAAACCGGAGTATTACTTGGAATATTAAAAGTCAGTTTGCGCACATTATTTGCATGGAGGGGGGAATTTAACCCCTAAGGATCAATTGGGTGATGTTGCAGGATGAAGCAGGTGTAAGATTAAAGATTTTAAAAATATGAAACCTTGCCTCCAGCAAGCTTATTTCTGTTATGTTACAAAGGTATGCTGGGGGAGGGTGATTAATCTGCTTTCTAGAAGCAGGTTGGTCATTAAAAATAATTTGACGGCAGTGCATACCTCAGATTTCATGCTCAGACTTCGTATGCTTAGCACAGTTTCGAGTGGCATCATGAAACCTGTCAGAATTTCCCAGGCCAGGTTATATTGCCAGCCACTAGCTACATGGTAGTCACATTCTGTAAGACGGTGGACTTATGCAGAGTTGTCGCCTGCATGCGCTGGGTATGTTGATTTATCACTATCCCGGCAGGTGCCAGGATCCCAAATCTGGAAAACTTCAAGCAGCAAGATGGGCCATGCAGTAGTGTTAGTTAAACGTCCAGGTCCCCGATTGAAGAGAAGTGCCACTTCTGATAAGTTTTATATTGCTCAATGTGTGAAAATACACTGGTGGTATTTTGGTGATCGACTGAAGAGTGTTATCGCATCCTCATGGTGAGAGAGGGCAGAGGTATATGCGACCTGGGTCCACACAAAGGCCAAGCAATAGCTGTTATGCAGCCTCTGGGTCGAGAAGATGGCAGTCAGATGGATAATTCACTGTGAAGAGAACAAGTTCAGTATCATGTCTTCTGCTGTGTCCAGTCATCTTGCTCCTTCACACTGACAGGAGGCTATCTGGCAAAGCAGGCAATTCATCTCAATATCTTGATGCATCCGCCCATCAGCATTATTCTGTATGCTGCCCGATAAAGGTTCTTCAATTCTAAAGTAGGATTTATCAGCCCTTTTGCCCTTTCATATCTCACGTGATCTATTCTTTCCCTATGGCTATTGCCCCGTGACAAGCTGATCCAAACTCTATACTATTCTTCAAGGTAAAAGGAGAACCAGCATTTGTGTAGGTGGTAACAAATGACAGATCACAGCTGAGACATTGCTTTCTTTTCACCTCCTTGGCCACTGTGGTTGGGTAGTGGTTCTTGGGTGTCCAAAAGTAAAAATTCCATAAGGGAAGATTAGTGTGAGGAAAGCAGTGAGGGAGAGGTTTGTGCTCCTTTGTCATACTATCTTGCCAGACAGTCAGATAAGGGTGAACTAAGAGTTGCTGCGCCAGAGGTCATTGAGCTTGAGATGATATGTTAGCTTTGACACAAAAATTGGTTAATTTATAACAAACAGATAGGTGGAATAAATGGGTAATTATCAGCCTTAAAACAGTCACTATGATTAGTGCCATAGTGATTATTGCTAGAGCTTCAGCCATTTATGATCTATTATATTGGCTTGGATCAAGAGACCAGGGGTATTGTAGTCAGATATGCTGACAGTACAAAGACAGGTTGCAAAGCACGTTGTGCGAAAAATACAAAGGACTGGATTTGTATGGAAAAGTTAGCAATATTGAGTCAGGAGCACTCCTGTCACAATATTTTCATTTGGGGAGGTAGGGAAAATTGGGTTGATAACATAATGGAAGTTGCTAGTTCAAGCATAAAATGGAAAATTTAATTGATGTCTAAGGAGACTAATAAATTAATACATTCCTGAGGAAGGGCTTTTGTCCGAAACATTGATTTTCCTGCTCCTCGGATGCTGCTTGACCTGCTGTGCTTTTCCAGCAGCACTCTAACCTTGACTCGGGATCTCCAGCATCTGCAGTCCTCACTTTCGTCCAATAAATTTAACGCCAATGGAAACAACCTAGGTGGTTTTAATTTGTATCAAATGAAAGGAAAGATTGGTTGGAAAGAAGTTAGTTGTCTATTAACGAAACCTGTCAGTCCAACAACAATGCTGAAGCTGTTCACAAAAGAAACCCTCCAGCTTGTTGTTACCATATTTAAATTTAGATAATTTTAAATAACATAAATGAAAGAATTATCAATTCACTTTTGAGAAAATTGTTTATGTTTTGTAAGAAAGAACAAACAAGCAGACTTTGGCAATGCTTGGAATCACACAGTAATGTTTAATTTTTGTTTTAAAGATATTATGAAAATTGTTTTTTTTTTATCTGGACAGTAAAGTTTCTCCAGAGCTCCTGAATCATAGAGAATCATTTAGAGTAAAAGAATAGTGTGAGAAGGAAGTAACATCTGAAGTGTAGTTAAATGGAAAACATCACATGAAAGGAAAGTGTCGATGGAATTACGTAAAGGACTGCTATCGCCTGGAGTTAATTTGCATCCTTTGAGTTTTGAATTGGAGGTTGGCCATCATCCAAAACATGAGAAACAAGTATGGAGGAAATATATGTCTCTCCCACCTCAGCAACTTCATCACTTTTGACCTGTCAAAAGGATCATCTGAAAGTCAAGAAGGCACAGATGATTTTAGGACATTGGTATAAGCGTCCAGAAGCATCCTGAAGTAGCTAACATAAGGGAAGGTATGGTGAAAATGTACTGAAGAATTGGATTCTTACATGTTAATTCGCCTGAAAAAATAGTTATTGTGTCCTGACGAAAAAAAGAACATTGTTTACATTATGAGATGGATGTAATCCATAGAGAAACTGACTTTAAAACATCAAAGTTCTTGCTGGAGGAGGTAAGAATGAAAGCAAAAAATGGTTTGGGTACAGACACCTGAAGGCTAAGGGGGAAGATATTTAATAAGAAAAATCAACAACATGGGTACAGGTGACAGGCGTGCTGGTGATTCTTTCAAGTCTTTTCATCATCTCCCGCTGTAATTCAGTGTACCTTGACAACTAAAGATGACCCAAAATCCTCAAAGGATGATAGTACAGATTCAGTACAGAATGAGAGAGGACAGAGGGAAAAATTCAGTAACGTGTTGTGAGAAAGCAAAAACAGAAGTTACTGGAAAAGCTCAGCATGTCTGGCAGCATCTGTGAAGAGTTTGCTGTCAGGAAAGATGGAAACGATAAAAAAGAAGGGGACCAAGTGGGATTATATTGTTCTCATTTTGAAGCCGACCTCTGTTTTCAACTCACTGAGGCAAATATGATAAGAAGTTGCTTCTTGGTCCATGCATTCATATTTAATATCACAGCACTGTGTGTAAATATCTCCATGCATAATAAGGCACATAAGGTCATCTATCAAATTGACTACTTAGTCCCCACTTTGTCTCGTAAACCTACAATCAATGTTGTGATACTTGAAAGGGTTCAGAAAAGATTTACAGTAATGTTGCCAGGGTTGGAGAATTTGAACTATAGGGAAAGGCTGAATAAGCTGGGGCTATTTTTCCTGGAACGCAGAAGTCTGAGGGGTGACGTCATTGAGGTTTATAAAATTATGAGGGGCATGGATAGGATAAATAGACAAAGTCTTTTTCCTGGGTTTTGGGAAGTCCAGAACTAGGGGGCATACGTTTATGGTGAGCTGGGAAAGATTAAAAAAAGGTGGTTAAGGTACAACATTTTCACGCAGAGGGTGGTATGTGTATGGAATGAGCTGCTAGAGGAAGTGGTGGAGGCTGGTACAATTGCAACATTTAAAAGGCATCCGGATGGATATATAAATAGGAAGGGTTTGGAAGGGCCAAGTGCTGGCAAATGGGACTAGATTGGGTTGGGATATCTGGTGGCATGGACGAGTTGGTTACCGAAGGGTCTGTTTCAGTGCTGTACATCTCTATGACTCTATGACTTTATCAACACTAGATTGGAGCAATACCTTAGAAGAAAAGACATCTGGTTAATGTCGTCCAACTTCGCAAAGAAATAGAGTGGTAGAGTAAACCAACCCTTCGGTCCAATTTGTCTATGCCAACCAGATATCCTAAATTAATCTAGTCACATTTGCCAGTATTTAGCCCATATTCTTCTAAACCCTTCCTATTCATGTACCATTCTAGATGCCTTTTAAATGTTGTAATTGTACCAGCCTCCATCACTTCCTCTGGCAGTTCATTATGTACATGCACCACTCTGTATGAAATGTTGTTTCTTAGATCCCTTTTAAATCTTTCCCCCTCTCACCTTAAACCTATGCCATCTAGTTTTGGACTCCTCTTTCCTGAAAAAGGAACTTGTCTATTTACCCTATCCATGAACCTCATGATTTTATAAATCTCTGTGATGTCACCCCTCAGCCTCCAATGCTCCAGAGAATAGCGGCAGCCTATTCAGCCAATCCCTATGGCTCAAGCCCTCCAATCCATCTTTATAAATCTTTTTCTGAACCCTTTCACGTTCAACAACGTCATTCCTATAACATGGAGATCAGAATTGAATGCACTAGTCAAAAAGTGGCCTAACCAATGTCCCATACAGGGACAACATGACATCCAACTCCTACACTCAATGACTGACCATGAAAGGTTAAGTGTACCAAAAAGCTTCTTCACTACCCTGTCTACTGCGACTCCATTTTTAAGAAACCATGAACCTGTATCCCAAGGACTCTTTGTTCGGCAACACTCCTCAGGACCTTACCATTCAATGTACACATCCCGTCCTGCCTTACCAAAATGCAATAGCTCACATTTCTCTAGTTTAACTCCACCTGCCACTCCTTGGTCCATCTAATCAAGGTCGCACTGTACTCCAAGATAACCTCCTTCACTGTCCACTACGCCACCAATTTTGGCATCATCTGCAAACTTACTATCCATACCTCCTATATTCACATCCAAACAAAAGAAGACATTCAAAAGTTAGGAGAATGTACTTGATAAGACCTCCTTTATAATGTCAGTCAGAGCCCTTCATTGAGAATGTTGACCTGATATTAAATAACTGCTCCAAGTTTGATATTGACAGTTCACGTAGCTTTGTTATATTTCCTGTAATACATTATCAAGAAATTAAAGAACCAAACTTGGATCTTAGAAATAATAAGTTAGTTAAGAATTAGTTATGAGAAGTCAATGAGGATATTTCCTTCTCCAAAGGGGCACTGCTAGAAATTGGAGTCGCCTTTGAGCCTGTGTGCTTTTAGTATTCCATATTTGGTATTTCCTGTGTAGCGTGAAACCTCATTTAACAGTGTTACAGTTGTAACCAACCTTCCACAAACATAAACAAAAGACTAATTTTCTTTTTGCAATCTAGTGTTGCCTCTCAACAGCACCATAATGATACAGTGACCACAAATCCATGCTGCCCATACCACATATTCAGCATGGATGACATTCCCTCGCATGTACACATCCATCACATCACCTGCTCCTATTGTGATTAACACAGCATGCTAGTATAGTGTGGCTCACTCTGGACTATACTGCAGGGCCCCACCTCACCCCCTGCCACCCCACAGATTCAAAGCTGTGAGATCATATCTTCAGAAGCCCTATAATCTCATTCACCATGCCCTGTCTGCACACCAACTTGGTGCCACCCTTACTCAGTGATGAACACATTAAGGGAGTGCCTACTGTTCCCTGACCTGCTTCTCATCTCAAAGCTACATGAACGATTCGACATGTCATTGAGTTGATTGGAATCCATCATCAAACTTACATGACATATGATGTAGCAATATTCTTTTTGTCCAATGGCACCCTTCAAAGTTCCACAAATGATAGGACACTGTTGCCCAGTGTTCACCTCCATTTACGTTAATGGTGTTAACATCTCTACCACTGACATGACAATGTTATTTTGGCTAGCAGCAAGATGTAGTCTACCTTTGACTAACATGTGATACTGTAGCATGTTCATTCATTGCATATGTGTGAAAAAGTGTTTCTAAATCAAATATAAACTAAATTAAGTGCCCTTGCAAGAGCATGATTCAAGTACTTCCCTTAACAATGTCCTAATGTCCAGTACATGTGCATCCAATGTGTTAGTGAACTGACAATGACTGCACGCACCCCATGTGTTCTCTGCATCTAGACAATGGCAAGTGATGGCAGAGAATGCAACTCATGGTAGATGCCATCTTGGGTAGCACAGTGGCTCAGTGGTTGGCACTGCTGCTTCACAGCGCCAGGGACCCTGGTTTGATTCCAGCCTCGGGCGACTGTGTGAAGTTTGCACGTTGTCCCCGTGTCTGCGTAGATTTCCTCTGGGTGCTCTGGTTTCTTCTTACAAGCCAAAAGATGTGCAGGTTAGGTGAAAATGCCATGCTAAATTGCCCATCGTGTTCAGGGATGTATAGGTTAGGGATAAACGTAGAGTAATGGGGAATGGGTTTGAATGGGATATTCTTCGGAGTGTCGGTGTGAACTTGTAGGGCCTGTTTCCAAACTGTAGGGATTCTAAACAACCAAGTCCTGCTTGGTGACCAGGTATGCCCCAGAACGTCCATGTCTCCTTTACTTCATAAAACCCATTTGCACCCATCCTTCCAATGCAGACACCCACCACATTGATCTTTGCCTCTTACTGTCCTCCCTGCCACCTGAGCCCTGACATTACACTTAAATAATGCTAACCTTGTTCCTCTAAGCTCTCTCTGTGAAGGCCACAATAGTGGTCACTGCAAATAACTTCTCTTTCTCCAGCTGCTCCACATTACTCCCATATACCTTGACTTCATCTCCACTTATTTTCCTTGTTCTCATCTCGAGAAATAGCTTTTGCTTTCCCTCCCAAGCCTTGACTCCTCACATAGTTTGACAGCAATCCTCCCCACTAACCCATACCCCTTGCACACACCTTAACAATCGGCAGACATATCAGGACTATATTCATGCCAGATCTTGGATGGATTTGGATGAGCCACCCTTAGACATGACTGACCAGAACATTCACCACTGTCTTTACAGTTTCCCCAAGACGTGATCTGCCGAAGTCCTGCTCCTGGCTCTACAATACTGACCATTGCCCATTCCCGGGACTGAAGTCAGATAGATCCCGTGATCTTAACTTGCAAAAATGAATGACTGAATGTGGCCCAAGTTCCTGCATTCAGTGTTGTCAGTGACAGATGGAACCAAGATCCCTCTGATTGACAGTGACCATCCTTTGACTAGAGTGAAGATTAGCCCCCACCCATTTTTTAACTCGGCTATTTGATTGAATAAATGTGTAGTGTGCTTGTCAAGTAGGTACTAGTGTGTGTTATGTGTATTATACTATCAACTTGGTATTCTATCAAGACACATGTGCCAGACAAATCCCGACTAACAAATATGACAACAGCCTCTCTGTGTCAGTGTGGCAGTACTGATAATCCTCGGTTGTGATTGAAGTGCCAGTGCGCTACAGACATGGCATGACATGGATTGTGCAAGCAAGCAGGTAGACATGAAGTCAGTGAGTGTTATGGGAGCAAGCGAACATGCCTGAGGTACAACTTGATCCAATCTATGAGCTTGACACCTGCTCCCACGCACAAAGTGTCACTGATGCAGCCTTTCAATGCTCATTGTCAGTGCACACTGCAATGTAAATCAGATGCCAATGTCTGTGGACGAGGGTACATTGGCTGATGCCTGTGGATTGTGCCCTGTGTCCAAAAAGAATCTCCTTCAGAGCAAGTGGTGAGCTGAAATCTGCTGTGACTTCTCTGACCAGATTTCTCAATGTCTTGGCTGTTTGGCATGTTTGATAAAATAAAGAAGCTGAGGTGAAATGGCCCATTAAGAATTCAATTGATAAGCAATAATCCCCCTTAATGGGTAACTCACTGTGTGCCCAGTGGGAATCTCATCTTGCTGCTTATCAAAAACAGAAAAGGAATGAGCTCTTTTGACATCACAATAAGCCTCACTGGACTTGTCTGCAATTCAGCCACAAATCTCCCATAGTCCACATTTATAGAGTCATAGAGCCATAGAGATGTACAGCATGGAAACAGACCCTTCGATCCAACCTGTCCATGCCGACCAGATATCCCAACCCAATCTAGTCCCACCTGCCAGCACCCGGCCCATATCCCTCCAAACCCTTTCTATTCATATACCCATCCAAATGCCTCTTAAATCTTGCAATTGTACCAGCCTCCACCACATCCTCTAGCAGCTCATTCCATACCTGTAGCACCCTCTGTGTGAAACAGTTGCCCCGTAGGTCTCTTTTTATGTCTTTCCCCTCTCACCCTAAACCTATGCCCTCTCATTCTGGACTCCCCGACCCCAGGGAAAAGACCTTGTCTATTTATCCTATCCATGCCCCTCATAATTTTGTAAACCTCTATAAGGTCACCCCTCAGCCTCC